>NC_084818.1:905000-1151412 GCF_963583255.1 Pyrus communis
TTTGAAGAAACAAAAACACCAATTCGAACTTTATATTGTTCTTTTTCTGGTTGGACTCCATGTGGTTTTGGATTAGAAAAACACATGCTTAACTTTATTTTGGTTGACAAAAAACGTAAAGAATAATGTTAGGTAGACCAACTTTTTAAATCAAATTTGCAAACCATGTGACATGTCACAAATATGAAATAAACATATTAATCAAGATAATTCAATTATCAACAATCACGTTATATGATTTACAAAATATAATTTAAATAATTTGTCTCCCTAGTATTACCGAAACGTAAAAATGTATATAACTTCACTAGTAGAATACTAAAAGCTTTCAAGTTTCAACAATGGCAAAGGGTTGCATACGCATGCAACAAACAAAGAGAAAGCATTCCTAATTAAAGCGAAAATTTGGAATCTAAATACCAGAAATAGCATTCCATTTTTGGACCTCACCATCTTTACGAGAATAACCTCTCTCTCTAGGTTGGTCCAACTTAGGTGGACCCACTTACAATAGAAAAACAAACGCGTGGGGCCCAAATAAACATTCAAAAATTCAACCACGTTCCTATCCATTAAGCTTTGAAGAGCAAATAAAGCTTCCTCCACGCCAAATGGATTCTTGACCAAAGTTAGAATCAAAGTCAGTATTTTTGTTCTTGTAAGATTTTTCCATATATCTTCATCTATATCATGTTTTCCTTCCTAACACCTACTTTTGGATTGCTTCCTGACGCCTACTTTTGGACAATTTTTATTTGTTTTCAGAATATTTGTTACTTGATGTATTATTTCACGTGTGAGCGACATAATTTATACATTTTATTTTTGAGATATATTACTTAAAAAACAAATACGTGTTTTATAATATGAGAGAAAAATGTAACGTAGTAGTGTTTAGGTGGCTAAAATATTCCTCCCACTTTTGAGTTAATTAATTTAAATAAAGGAAAACTAATGAAAATGGCTTGAAAACTTTAAGTTTTAATGATAAGGACAAAATAAGGGGTAAAGTGAATAGTACCAGGATTGACTTTTTAGTGTAAAAATGTGATTTTTCGTTAAAGTGAGCAGTACCGTAGACTTTTCGTTAAAACTCCCTTTAAATAATCACTTAACCAATTATATCAACCCTTGGTGCCTTGGTTTACCCAACCCAAAAGTTACATTAATCTTTATTTAAAGGATTACTTGAGGACCCAAACAATATAATTAATTAACAAAGCAAACCTTACCAAGTTATTGGAAAATGTTAGGGAGCAATATTTCCGGACCATATTTTGTTAACCATATAATATAATATGACGGTTGATAATTGAATTCTTTCTTTAGTGATTTAAAAAATTTCAACTTTCAGCCGCCACATTATGTGATCTATAAAATATGATTCAAGTATATAGTATCTCTAGCATCATCCCAAATTATATGGCCTGTGTTTGTTTCACATTACATTATTTTATAACACATCACAAAAATTTGATAAGTTTGCTAAGCTTGTAACATTCCCTCCTTGAAAATTGAAAAAGATTTTCGTGCGTTAAAGCCGTTAACTCAGGATAATTTGTCCCCTAATTTCACTTAAGCATCCAACAAACCCATAAATTAATAGCTATATTTCTTGATCAAGCTGACTTCTATGAATTGTGGGACATCAAGAAATATATTGCAGCAAGTGAAAACTATAAACTATGGGGCGGGAAGAGAAGGCTAAAAACAACAAATTGAATATGATCCGAATGATTAAACATATTTGAATGTGAATGACATGTGATAAGTGATATAGACACAAGAGGATATATCGATCCTCCAATGATAAAACGTCACCGCACGTGATAACTACTGTAGACACGAGGATATTCTCCATTTTCGGCAGAAAGGGTTTTGGCCACAAAATGAAAGGTATAACCTATGGGTGCGCATCATCATCAATCACTAAAATAGAGTGGGGGCATGTTCTGTTAGGGTTTTGATAATTGATGTGGATGACAACATACATTACTTGAAACAGTTCAGCATGAATATTTTACAGACATACAAAACAAAAATTAAAAGAAGACATCAAAATAGTATAAATGGCAACGTACGGGGCCAATGAAACCCTAGTGCACAATGGCTGTCACCTTCAATTTACTCATTTAAATTGTAGACATCAATCACCTTCAATTTACTCATAAAATAAGTCGTTCGACTCGTCGTAGTCGGGAACCGAGTTGACAAGCGAGTTGAAGGAGTCAGAGACCGAGTTAAATGAGTGAACTCAGGCGAGTAGGTGGATGAAATAGTCCCCTTATAGGACCAATTCCAAAGGCTGGCGCATTTTCTCCTATTGGTGCCCCTGGTGGAAGTTGCACCTAATCATCTGCATAAAAGAGTGCAACAATTTCTAACGGTACTTTGGATATGGTTGACTATTTATCGTTGTGCAGTCATTTCAACCTGCTGTCTTCCCATCTCCTGCTGCCATTGCTGGGTGAATGTGAAGCACTAATCCTTCTTTGCGCCACCCCTACTGTTGCAGCAGCTCCTCCTGGATGCAGCCTTCTAGTGCAGCTGCTTTCTGGAAGCACCCACGGACCCGTACAGGTGTTACAGGGATGGATTATCAATCAGCTGATTCAGAGCACCTGATGAAGCGTATTCGCACTGTCCAAGCTGATGAGGTGTGACAAGAAACAATTTTTTTGCAATCTCAATTACCATGTTTTGTTACTTGTAATAAGCAGTAAGATTTCACTCACCCTTCTTCTAGTACAAATAATGACGAAAATACCTATGCTCACCATGGTCTTTCAGGTGTCCCTTTCTGGTTCCAATGTCTATTCGCAAGATGATCTTCCAAAGGCTGTTGTCCGTACCCTTAGTCAAGGATCTAATGTGAGGAGCTCGCATGGAGTTCCACCCACAACAACAAACTATTCTTCTAGGTTTGTACTTGGGGATAGTCTGATCATCACTTGTTTTTTGGTTCATTTTTCGATCTGAAGTTCTCAGTCATTTTGTTTGTAGCCAAAATGACCATCACTTGTTTATTGATACAAACTGCATCAACAACGTTGCAGGTACTGTACGTTATGGCTTTGTAGGAGTTGTGTTACTTGCTTTCCTGTTGTCTATATATAGTCAGTAATGGGTTACATGCAGGATGGGGTTGGGTCTATCAGAAAACTCATAGCCATTGTTCAAGGAATATATAATTTTAAGTCTTATTCTTACAATATTTTCACCAAGACCAGGGTAGTTGACACCTTCATACTAAACTTTGGTGCAATAAGTATCGTGATCAAGAACAGCAACTGATTCTACTTTAAAATCATTCCTGATTCAGACAGCTCAGGTGAATGATGCTGCAATATGGGCGCCAGATGAACTTATGTTGGGTATGTAACAAAGTTCTAAAAGACAGTAGACGCTAATCGGGCGGTAAGCTGTGGTCTAGCGCCTAGGCATAGCTTAGGCGGACTAGACGGATTTTAGTAAATTTATTATGCATCATATAATAAGTGTATGCGTATGCTAAAAATACATAACTGTATTGTGATACATAAATTAATACAAAATAGAATAACATATAAATTATAAAGTAATAAGCAGGTTTAGGCGTCATTTTTTAATTTTCAAACGCCTGTTGGATTAATTAGAGCAGTGATCAACCGTCGAACGCCTAGGTAGAGATTTTTAGAACAATAGTATGTACACTAGTGATGGAAGGGGACAAATAGTTAGCACCTTTTTAGTGGGATAACTTTCACATTTTCTTTTGTAAGCCATTGATTTTATGTCTCAAATACATACGTATACATAACGAAGGTACATATTGTGCACGCACAATCTTTTCACGTGGAACAAGTAAAGAAGGTAAATCCCATCGGGCGGAGTGGAATGAGAGTGAAGGGACAGGCTATCAAACGGACACATTCTGTTGTTCTTTTCTTTTTTTTTTATTTTATTTTTTTTTTTTTAGAGTACATTGATATTTTTACACAGGGAGGGGAGTTCAACTAAGCCACACAATTGGTAACCTAATTTGGTATCGAATTTGTCATCTACGAGATTTTAACCTAAGACATCTCACGTATAAGTGAAGAGGAATACCACCAAACCATAGAAAATGCTCTTTAGATATTGTTTAGTTTAACGTGATCAATGCTCTTTAGGTGTATGTGCCTTTGCTCGTGATTGAATTAACAGAATTGTGACAGAATTGACAACAGGAGGATATTAGCACAAATTAAAAGTCAAACGAGGCTAAAAAGCAAATTAAAAGTCCCCGAAATAAGGTGGAATAAGGTCCAAAACACACAACTTTATAGGCTTAAATATTACAGCCCAAGCCCACCCCTGATAGGAAACAGTGGCGCCAAATAATTAAGAAACCAACCCCATGCTCGCGCGCCAAACCTCATTTCCCGCGAACCCAAATTAGGGCGGGAAATCTCCCCATTGGTTAAATAACACAACGCGACGCCCTCGCTCGCCCGAACCCGGAAAAAACGAAGGGAATGGTGGCGTTGAGGAGAAGAACACAAGCCCCGAAGCCTCCTTCTCGTGCTCAAATCGTCGAGGACGATGAGTACGTCAGCGCATCCGATTCTGAATCCGACGAGGACGTGTCCTGCGAGGAATGTGGGTCCGGTGACTCTCCGGCGAAGCTCCTCCTGTGCGACGGTCGCAGCTGCAACAGAGGGTACCACATGTTTTGCCTGAGACCCATCCTTGCTCAAGTCCCGAAAGGAAAGTGGTTCGGCCCTTGCTGCTCCAACGACGAAAAACCCAAATGTAATTTCCCAATTCCCCCCTAGTTTTCGTTAATTATTCTGACCCAGATTGAATTTTGGGATTTTTGGAAGCTAAATGTTGAATTTTCTCGGATGTGATTGATTGATTGATTCGATTCCATTTTATCTTGATTTTACAGCTTTCCCTCTCCACCAAACCAAAATCAGCGATTTTTTTCGGATTCAGAGGTTTGCAGAATCGCCCCAGAAGATAAATCAAGGTAAATTCTATGAAAAATCAGTTTATTAGGATTTATTTTCTTGTTTTAATTCTGGGTTCCTCTGAAAGTTTTGTTCTTTTGTTTGTAGATTGTCGAAAGAGGCGAAGGCGGGCGAGCGGCTTGGTGGTCTCGAAGAAGAAGAGGAAATTGTTGCCCTTTATTCCGACCAAGGATTGTACGAGGAGAATGGAGCAGATGGCGTCGCTGGCGACGGCGTTGATGGCAACGGGGACTGAGTTCAGCAATGAGCTCACTTATATTCCTGGAATGGCGCCCAGGTGGGCCAATTGTGCAGCTCTTGAGAGAGGAGGAATGCAGGTAAATTTTCAACAGTGGTTTTTCCAACACAAATAAAATGTTTAATTAACTGATTAGGACAGGTTGTTTGATGCATTTGACCTGTATTAGTTGCTGGGATTCTGCTGATTTGATGCATATTATTTTTCAGTTTGATGACTTGTCTAGTGTGAGTGCTTCTGTAGGAAGCACTTCTGCTCGTGAGCTTATTCTGATGGAAGTGTTTTTATTAGAAACAGGTTGAAATTTAGCAAGTGCTTCTTTGGAAAGAGTTTCTATCATCCATAAGCACTTTTACGTTTTTCTGCCAAATCTACTCTTAGTAAGGTGTGCTCTATTTGAGGCGAAATTCTGCTTCTAAGTTTCTTTTTAAATGTTATGTTCCTTAAAAGTTTCCAAAGCATGTAGACAATGTCCAGTATTTTCCCTGTGGTTTCCATCTTACCATACCGAACATGGGAACGATAAAATTTTTAGAACAAGTTCCTGAACTGGACACAATGTACATTAGCAGAATTTGTCAATAAGAGTCTGCAAATGTATGGCACTCGAAAAGAGGATGATGTTAAATTCATAGATGTGTCCTGATTATTCTTGAAGAGAAATTCTAGCATGTTGTATTCGAATTTCTTATTAAGTTGAGTGTGATCCAAAAGGTACATTTCTGATATTGTTGCCTTCCAGGTTATGTCGAAAGAAGATGTTGAAACGTTGAATTTGTGCAAAAGCATGATGGAGAGAGGAGAATGTCCTCCCCTCGAGGTTGTTTTCGATCCTAAAGAAGGGTGAGTTTACAAACCAACAAAACATTCTCTCTTGTAGTTGATGTAACTGGACTCCTTGATTCAGTATTAATGATTCATTCACAGATTCACAGTTGAGGCTGATAAACACATAAGGGATTTGACAATAATCACAGAATATGTTGGAGATGTGGATTATCTGAAGAACCGCGAAAATGACGATGGAGATAGCACAATGACATTGCTTTCAGCAGCTGCACCTTCAAAAAGCCTTGTCATTTGTCCCTACAAGCATGGTAACATTGCGCGCTTCATCAACGGAATCAATAATCATACACCGTAAGCTATCCCCGTTCCAAAACTAATATTCTGCCCTCATGTGTAAATAACTATGTGACAACTGAAGTTACTGTGGTATGGTGCAGGGACGGGAGGAAGAAGCAGAACTTGAAGTGTGTAAGATTTGATGTCAATGGCGAGTCTAGGGTTTTACTGATTGCGAATCGAGATATAACAAAGGGGGAGAGATTGTATTATGATTACAATGGATATGAGAATGAATACCCAACTGAGCATTTTGTGTAGCCTTTGTTTATGTTACTGATAAAGAGCTAAATGAAGCTTTTCTTTGTGTACCCTGACATGATCAATGAAGCTAATGTGCCCTAACAGGAACAGGCTAACTGAATACTCATGACAGTTTCTGTTAGACCACTATTTTATTTTAACAATACGATATTGTCCTCTAAACTATTCTACGGGAGTAAGACTCAAACTCGGGTACAGAAGGGTAGGAACATTGTCTTGGCTAGCTAGCTGAATCTACGTTTGTATTTAACTACAGGTATTTGATTGTTTCAATTCAAAGTTAAGAATTGTGAAATTGCAAATGAAAATTTGAACGTCTTGATGCAAAATAATGGATTTGTAGCTTATGTGATTAAGAGTATTTATTTTTGTATTCGAGCTTTTAATTTGGACAACTTCTCAAATATTGCTTGTACGAAAATGAACATTTGAAAGGGCAAAGCTGGAATTTAGGTTTGGGTAGTTTCGGCCTAGGCCCCTCCTCATGTATAACTCCAGCCCATATCTAAAATTCGAACGCAGGCCCATTTTTATTAAAAACCATAAAAGCAAAAAACCATAAAAATCTATTCCTCACACCTTGTACTATTCAACCGTGACAATCACATCAAGGGATCTGTGGCGCAATGGTAGCGCGTCTGACTCCAGATCAGAAGGTTGCGTGTTCGATTCACGTCAGGTTCAGTTTTTACCAACAATTGAATTCTTTTTTCTTTTCAAAATCGATTTTTTTTTTTTTTTTTGCTTTTCTTTATTTTGAAAAGATTCCTAAGACAAAATAAAAGGTCACATCGGATTAATAGTACTGAGGTGACAGCGGATAGGTCATTGGGGAGATAACTATTGTTCAAAGAAAATTAAAATTTAAACTCTTCTGTTGAATATTGTTAGGAAATTTAACCAAAAATTGAAATTTTCATCCAATATTTGTTAAATACGGAAATAAGTACGTCCATCCTCATTCCTGTTAGCCTTCCTCTCTCTTCCCTTATGTATAATTGTTCGGTGGTTGATTTTTTTTTTCTTTAAACAAACGATATTATCAACACTAAAAGGTATGAGGTGTGTTTAGCCTCATAATGGGCTAACAATAATGTGGTTTAAATTCGTCTTTAGTGAGAATACAAATGAATAGGAATACCATTAAACCATAATATTAAGTGGCCGATGGTTGAGTTGAGAGTGAAGAAATTCATGAGGGCAGCTTGCAGCCATGTCCAATATTATACTAACTAGTTCAAATATGCAGCACAATTTAGGACCATTGGTAGCTGTAAGCTTTTAGAGTGATCCAAAATCAGGAGCCAACATAACCGCAGTAGTGGTAGCTGATCAGCTTGCAAAAGCTTCTTTTGCCGTCAGATCTTGATCAGACACACCCTTACAATTGTGGTCCTACCAACAACACTAATTTCTTGCTACACAAATAATTAATGTGACTGCATGTACCCCCCAATTAATTGTGGTCCAATTTCAGAAAATTTGAACTGGATTTTGTGTACTTACATTTGGTGCTTAGAGTCTCCAGCCAACAGGTAGTATCTATTACCAGAATTTTTTCATCAGATCTTCTCCAATCCCAATGAAGGGTTGATTATTGAATTATTAGGGTGTTCCATTCAATTTCTTTTTATAATTATTCATATGAGAAAATTGAAGGGACGATCTCAAGTTCAAAGATTGTTTAAAGACCAAAGCTTCAATTCGATCAAAGTTCAAATTCAAATGTTTCAACTTCTCGTATGAATAAAAAGGGAGACCTTACGCTAAAATGGCTCTTTGCTTTACTTTTCCTAGCGACTCTTGCAAAACAAGGAGTTTTGTTGGCTTAGGGTCGCCATTTTATTCATATGGGAAAATTGAAGCATTTGAGTTTGAACTTTGGTTGAATTGGAGCTTTGGTTTTCGGATCAAAATTTGTGAGTATTAGTTCATAAACTTGTCACAGTATGAAGAATATGTTGTTTATTATGATAGAACTTGCATCCCTTATTTACTCCTTTATAATGGATGGAAGTTAACATGGTTTTACCTAAAAAGCTTAAACCTTTTATTTTAGATGAAAGTCTAATGGCATTCTCTAAAATTTGTGCTTTTTTGAAAAATGACCTTGGAAGCACTTTATCACATGTGTCTTTTTTCATAATAATGCACTAAAAAGTGTTTTTATAATTTATAAATACTTTAAGTTATTCGTATCAAAATTATTGTAAGTGTTTTAGGTTTCCAAAGGTGTTTTAACATTTAAAGAAGCACTTTCAAGTAAGCTTGTAATTGAATTACTTTACTAATGACACGAATATTGAGACTATAAATCTCAAATCGAAAAATAATAAACCTTAAACGTATGTATAAAAAATTAAGCTACTTTCCGTTGTGTCAATCGATTTAACTGTAGGAGATCAATTTCATTGAGAATTTCCTTCAATGGAGCATAAGTACCATCAGTGCGTCTGACAATATGTAGTTGTGGTTGCTTGATGATTTTTGGACCATGTAAAATGGCGACTTGTCCGAAGCGATCATTTTCCTTTCTGCTAACCAATTAACAATACAGTACAAAATGGACCCAATCATACAATCCAATCAGCCAGTTTGGTGGAAAACTATCTAACACTTGATCTACACCACAAGCTAGAAAGATGATGATTATAATTTCAGACACTACACGATTTAAAAAGTTCTTGAACATAACATATGTGTTATGATGTGTAAACGATTAGTATGTGTGTAGTTCAATATCTTAGAGAATAAGGTGTTGACTGTTTATTTTCTACCCATGCTTATGGGCTTCGAAACTCCATATTCTCTTAAATTATTATGATAGCTTCGAACTCTTCGCCCTTCCTTAAAAATAATAAATTAAAAAAACACACAAATGTGATAAGTTAATTAGGGCAATGCTCTCTCTATTATATCCGAATTTGAGTTATAGTCGTAAATTTGAGTAGTTTAAAATATTGTTTTACAAGCCACTATGTACTATGGTTTAGTGATATTCCTCTTCACTTGTAAGCGAGGTCTTAGGTTTAATTCTCGTCACAGACGAATTTGAACCAAATTATTATGGCTAGCCCATTGTGAGACTTAACTCACTCTCTCACCCTCTTAGTGTAGATAATATCATTTGTTAAAAAAAAAAATATTTTACAAAAAAAACATATATAACACTGATAACTTTTCTCTCCTTTTGCGGGTTGATCAAATTTGATTTATAATTTAGCCCGAACGAGACGCGTTTAAATGAGTAAAGCTAATCACAACCCATTGCCACACCTCAAAGACTCGATCACTCAAGTTTTAGTTACTAAAATATATCCGAGAAAGGACCAATAGCCGTGGAACTATATGAATGGTCAGTCCCAGAATTCCAAACACATCAATATCATATCATCACAATCTTAAAATGTCCCACTTGTGATTTGTTGTAGGACTTGTAGTTTTCACTTCACGTTTTTCATGCTTTTTCTCATTTCTTGACAGATAAGAGTCGTAAGATTAAAGGCTTATAATTTGGTTCGTGCATCTTCAATTTGGCTGTTGTGGTAAAGAGTTTAATAAGCTAGATTATTAGGGTTACGATAACCATCTTTCGGTTAACCTAGCTTCTTCCATTCTTTGAGACCAACAAGGGTTATTTGAGGAATATTCGCATGTTGTCCGTCGCCTACGCCTTACAAATGTACTTCTCTCGATATGGATATTGATAGATTTTGTGTGTCTTTACATCAAAAGTCAACTGATTGGGCTAACATTGTACCAATGCCAACATGTTTTCATCACTTTCACTTGTATACAATGCATCCACCTTTGTTAGTGCGTGTGTAGGTCATATATGATGCAGAAGCATTAACCTTGGTAGTCCAAGAAAAACCCATATTCATAACCCCATTATACAAGTGCTAGTTGGGCTATGTTGAATAATGAGTTTCACATTTGAAACATGACTAATTGATACATAACTTATATTGCATGGTTTTATTTTTAATGGTGATGAGGTCGATAGTGATAAAATCTCACTCTTATTGAGTTGCACATGTGGTTAATTACGTCGAAAACAAAATTAACGGGTTTAGGACTGGACCGTTGACATATCTCTCTAAATCTTGGTAGATTAATCAATGGAAACTTAATTATTTTTGTATGAAATGAATTAGAAGTTTCGGGTGTGGATATTTATATAAGACATAATTTTAGCTCTTCTTTATTTTATTACTTTATACGAAATCAAACTTTTAATTGATCTTAATTTACCTTTATTATATCAAAATTTTAACAAATAATACTATAATTATATAAATTTTATTCAAATTATTGGAATGAATATTCAAACTTGAGTGCAAAGAATGAAGCATATTACTATAACAAACTGGACTAAACCAAGATCTACACCTCATCATACGATTTTATATGTATATTATTCTTCAAATTTTCTAAAAAGAGTGATTCGAACATGAGTGCTGAAAAAATACGTCGTCATGTCTAACATATCCAACCCTCATCTATAATTTGAATGATGATTGTACATAGTATGAAGCCATTAATTACTTAAAGGCCCAACCCTCATCTATAATTTGAATGATGATTGTACATAGTATGAAGCCATTAATTACTTAAAGGTTAGTTCATCAATTGTCGGCCCGGACGCATCAATGGAAGGAGAAAATAAACATAAAACTATACATGCACACTTGTACAGATGATTATCACATACATAATTTTCTCTACCAACAAACCTAATACATATTTATATATAATTTAATCGATGTCGGCAGGCAATTTATGGACTAATATAAGGCACCATGCATGTGCCAAGTTAGCTAGCAAGGGGAAAGGGAGGCCTTTTCGATGATAAATATGTACACCCACGTTGCCACGCACCAACCGGGAGAGATTGACAAGTTCCCTCCAAATATTGATCCATGCATGCAATGTCAAAGTTCTAATTAAACAGTTCACCAAACAATTAAAAAATAAAAATCAAAGTATGGGTCAACCGTTAAGAGAATCACAACTTACAAGGACAAACCGCCATGAAAAACCATAGAAATCGGTATTTTCCGAATTTCATTGTCCGAACCTAAGAATCAGGTAATTTGGGTCATTAAAGTTGAATTTAACTGTCCTTATTAACTTATTTTGTTATTACACCTTACACAAATTAAGAGTTATGATCTCTTTTTCACACAAACTAAAAGCTCAAGTTTACGATCTTTAAGCTTTGAACAGTAAAGTCTGGAAATGATCTAGTTCCAAAACCATGGACTAAAATGCGAGAACTATGATTAAATTAAGATAGATATCTTGGTGGCCGCGGGGATCTTTCTCGATGGAAATTAATGTTTATTTGCATGCCTAAGCAAACAGGGCAGACCCCAATCTCATGCATGAATCAAAATTTGAAATATACATTGAATATATATACAAGTTCATTCTTATGAGGGATTTCGCTTCGTTGTCCACATACGAGAGATTGACAGAACGCTCATTTTGTGATAATCATGTATCGTTTATATAACAGCCCTTATAGCATCTAGAGCCAAAAAAAAGGGCAAAAACACATAACTATTGGTAATGTAGGCTATACTTGGTCACCATACGAACAATACGATAGTACTACGCTATATATGTATTCCACTCTCTAAAGAGTAGAGTGTAATCTCTACCAAGAAACTGGACCTATACACACACAAACATCGGCTACGTACACGTAAAGTACCTCTATGGCTGTTGCATTTACAACTTTACAAGTTCCAACTCATAAAAATGCAGGCTAACCAATTTTGGAGTTGTAATGTTGGCTCCTCAATAATGAAACCCTAAAGTATTTCGATCGTTATATTATTTGTTGGTACACCAACTTTTGATACGTGGATTACATGCCACGTGGAACTTTATGTTTGGTTCCAAGCATGTGTGGACAGAACATATTGTCAGATACCGAAGAAGCATGAACCGCAAATTTCTTCCATGCGTATGCCCTGCATATATGCGAGGATGAATGTTTTGAATATAATTAAACACTCGATTTGATGGATTTATGCTTATTCGCAATCATAGTTTTGAATTTACATATTATATATAGCGTCATGTCGAGGCAAGTATTTGCTCATGCATGATGCATGTTACTCGTTACCAACTCTAATTCCTGATAATATAAGTACCCTTTTCTTGATCCTAGCACCAAGAAAGATACAATTAACAAGTTCCCAATTGCATGATCAATGTTGATAAGAACTATATAGGTTTAGGATTAGGGTAAACTCATTTCTAATAGATTGATCAGAACTTTTTTTGCCATGTCAGAAATTTTAACAGGTTCGTTAACAAACTTGGACGACATAGGACAAAGTAAGACTAATTTGAGTTTCTGGGAACTAGTTAGACAATTTAAGTTTCAAGGTGTTAAGTGACACAATTCAAGTTTTTTATGTAAAGTGATAATGCTTTTAAATTTCGAAGACATAGTCGTAAATAAGCGGTTAAAACTTGGATCTCCTCGATCCTATATATGTGTGTGTGTGTGGTAGAATGGTAATTTTATACGCTTAATCCTAATCCAAAAAGATGAATGATGATGATGTTGGCCAATTGGCACCAATTACTTAAAGTCGTAGAAGCTAAAGGTAAATCGTAAGTGTAAATGTTTCACTTTATTATACATAAAAGCAAGTGTGTCTAGTGACTTTTACAAATCACATTCAAAGAAAACAATACAAAAAGGCCGCCTACTCACGAGTTTTGTTAGTTCATAACTAGTCAGGACTCAAATTTTCCTTATTTTAGTAAATTATATGATTAAAAATGAAAAGTGTTATTCGTACTTCAAAATTTTCATTCTATACTCTTCACAAAGTGTATTTTTCTTTCATAATATAGAAAGTTTGAAGTGTAGAATAAAAATTTTGAAATGCTAATAATAATTCCCTTAAAAATAATTAGTTTAATTAGTTAACTTATCATTTTTTCCTCGTTTAATTTGCAGGTTAATTTATAAAAGAAGCCTCTCCTCTTGCACGTTATTTTTTTTTTAAGAAAAAAAATATTTCATTAGTCAAATAAAATGAACAATGTCTTCTATCAAGAATATAATTTTATATGATTATAAACACAATAGAAAGACAATACAAAACATACTTCATATAATTTTTGCTCACCACCATTTAGTGTGGTGTATGCTCACCACCATATTCATCACAGTTAGATGAATTTGAATTTCGAGCTTCATGTAGTGGATAGGCACAAATCTCAAAATTCAAACTCATTTAACGGTGATAAATAGGGTGGTGAGCATACACTACACAAAATGGTGGTGAGCAAAAATGTACTCCTAACCAAATAGAAAGATGACGTTACGAGCATAAATTTTTGAGTCACTTTATGATGAACTTGCAAAAAACGACGCTCTTTGGGAAAAGAACAATGTTCTAAAAAACACCATAGGCGGCCGCCTAGGCGTTAGGCGCCTTGGAACCGAGGCGATTTTGGGCAAAACGGCTGGAAAAATCAGGGTGGCTCTAGGCGACTGCCCAGGCGGGCTAGGCAGTGCTAGGCGGTTGGGTGGTGTTTTATTTTTATTTTTTTTATATATATATTTTTTTGTGAAATTTGTTTGAAGTCTAAGTTCTAATTATACCTTGAAATTTTGTTAATTTTATAGAATAGGTGTGTTGTGTATCAACTTAAATTCCGGGATGCTAAAAATAAGTATCTTACATTACTAAATTTCCTTATTTTCCTCCTATTTTCCATTTTATGTTGTTTTAAATTGTGAACTTGTTGTACATGTGTCATCCTACAATACTCCTCACTATGGTTATATGACATATATGCTTAATGTGTTTTTAAATTTTGGACTTGTTGGATACTCTTTTTGCATTTTATCATTCTTTTATTATCTTATCCATGAATTTCATACAAGTATAATTTTTTGTAAGTGTCAATATGTATTTATTTACAAGATATACAAGAAATTTACCTAAATCCGCCTAGGCGCTAGGCGCTAGGCGCTAGGCGTTAGCCCACCGCTCGACTAGTGCCTAACTTTTTTTAAAACCTTGGAAAAGAAGCCCAATTATGAGACATCATGAAGATGTCCTTATAGTCCTTTAATTATCAGTCGAACAAACACAAAAGCACAACCAAAACAAAATAAAAAATAAATGACGCAACAAAAATAAACTCTTCAAATGGACAATTCTTTAATAATGGAAGACTCACACCAAACCAACGGAAAATATAAGCTCACAAGCCCTAAGTCCTATAAGCCGGACCTAGCACCACCAAGACACACAAGGTAAACACGTATTATCACCTGAAGACCTTACAACGACAAGAAAACATGATTGTGAACCCCTCAAACCATTGCAACGACCACACAAAGGAAAGACCGCATCGCTTTTGATGATCTTGCAATCCTCCACAAAAAACTATATTACAAGTCAACTCCAACAAATATCAAATTTTCTGCACATAATCATTACTAAGTGCACAAATCATAAAAACACCACCTCAAATTTAAACAACAGTTGTCACTTGAAAATCCAAAAATCCATAGTAAATCATAACCGTTGCAAAAACTCTCATTCTCAGAAAGAAGAGTGACCGCAACCAGAAGGCCAAAAACTTACCCTCTGGCACGTTAATTAAGACATGGTCAAAGAGTTTAGGATATCAATGCAAATAAAACAAAGGCTGTGCTGCCTCCCGACTACTACTAGGGTTTGTTTAGCTACAAACTGAAACACATGAAATAGTTTTTTAAGTAAACTGCCTGGTTTAACGGAAACAAGCCGACTTTTACTTTTTGACTTTTAAGAGTTTGTATGGCCTTAACAGCGACATAACCTAATGCAAAGCCACTTGATTTGTACTAATCCTATTTCTTTTTCATTTTTCAACCACGCTATATTTATTATTAAATAATTATTACCCACCTGCAAATCCTCAGTAATTAACTGGAACTAATTAACGTGATTTCTAAGAGTGCATGCAATAAAACCTAAATCATTTTCCTAAATACGCATTTTTTATTAATTTTTTAACGCAGTAAATCTGCATAATTAATGGATAATCGCATGGAAATCGTCTTAAAAACGGATGAAAATCCGCAGAGACAAAATCATTGATTCGATGGACGCATTGCATGGAACCCATGCAGAACCCATGCCCTCATCTTACAGGTGACATCCTCCAGGATATTCCAGTTTGACCTCTGTCTGAGACTCTGCGTAGGTTTAATTGCCCATGCCCAAAGGTTAGTCTAAAATTAAAATAAATTTCACTTAGTCAATTGGGTAGCAAATACCAATATTGTCTTTCACTAAATTATTTAAGAAAACTAATAAAAAGAGTTTAAAAACTTTTAGTTTTAACGGTAAAAACAAAATAAAGGGTAAAGTGAATAGTAATAGAATTGACTTTTTAGTGTAAAAATATGATTTTTCGTTAAAATGAACGATATCAGGAGATTATCATTAAAGTTCTGAATTATTTATGGTTCTATGAGAAAGATTATCAATTCTAATGCCCCCCATTAGTCCATCTCATTGACCATTATTTCACATAAACTAAAAAACTTGAACAATTCAGATTTCATTCTTTCTCTCTGGATCGGTCCGAATCTCTTGATCCGCGAACTTCAAACACATAAATTCGAAGTAAATTTCATTCCGAAACTGACGTACCAAATTCATACCACTACACTTACTATTAAAAAAAATGAACACTCATCCTCCCCTTCCCAAACAAAAACCCATTAAAATGAAGTCAACCTAATGGGATTTTTATTTTATAGCGGATCAGAAATTTTTTTATGGAATGTCCTACTATTGCCCGAGCTTTCCGATCAACCAATCCCAAAAAGAGAATCAAAAGCCAAGTATTTCAGAAAAAAAGGGTTGAAAGCAACAATATTTGGTTCCTCCACTGTATATGGCAAAGATCTATAAAATCGTATCAATATCAATGATCATAAAAAAGGGTCGAAAGTCCATTGATTATTTGGAATTTTTTTTATAAGATTTAAAAAAAAAAAAAAAAAAAGATAAACTAGTGGTTTTGCCACGACGTATTTCATATGATTAATCCATTAAAAAGAAAATGAAAGGCTGGCTTGAAATTCAACATATAAAAGGTCAATATATGGGTGCAATTAATAAAAATGGTTAAAGGTTGCGCATGTTTTCATTGCCATAATCGGATTCGATGGACTATTTTAAATATGGTTCATGATTTGCGTGATAAATAGCAAGAGCATATTTTTTTCTTTTAATTAAACAAAACGGACATTATATTGTAATTTCTAAATTATTTTTACTTACAACAAGAATATTCGAACTCAAATTTATAGCGTATGAAATTTATAACGTGATGAACATATTACTTTGATCAATTGATTTACCGACGTTTGTAAACGAAGTGTTTATACTTCATTCATTTTGTTTTACTCTCCCTAGCTAGCTAGCAGCATCACAAAAAGCTCCACTCTAATTTGGTAAAAAAAAATTTCATCTAAAAGACAAAATTACCATTTTATTTTGTAGACAGAGAAACAGATAGAGTCTAGAGAGAGAAAAAAAACACAAACACAAAACACAAGCAGAAGCACATCCTTGATCCTTCTACTCTCGAAATCTCGTTTCTCGGGCCATCAGCTCACGAATATCAAGACCCCTCGTCCGTTTTCCTGTTTTGCCCCTGAATATTTCTCTACTTTTTTTTTTCTTTTTAATTTACTAAATTTTATTTCTTTCTCATTTCTGTGTAGAGCGAGTGCTCCTTTGCTTCCTCGAGCGAGCGAGAGTCCCCAAAAGCTCCAAAATTTACACATGGCTGCTTCGATCTATACCCTCCCCAGTTGCATATGAATCTCATAGAAAACCAAACCCATGTAACCAAATTTCACCCTTTTGCTTAAACCAGTATTTAATTTCCTTAATTAATTTTTTGGCTCGTTAATTCGATTGTAAATTTGTAATCACATGATCATCGAATTCTGCAAATGGGTTTTCATCCGTGTGCTGGAAAGTGTTTTTCTTTTTGAGAATTTGGGTTGTTTTTAATTTTCGTTTGGGGGTTTTGTGCATATTTTATTGTGATTTTTATACGTGGTGGAAGACCAGGTTCAATGGGTGTGGATTGGGATCCATGATGGATCCCTTGGTTTTTGTTTTACTGCTAAAGTTACCATATTTGTTTAATTTAGCAAGTATTTTGTGTTGAACTGCTCTTGGATTCTGTGTTAATGGTGTTTTTTTTTTATTTGAATTTTGTGTAGTTTCTCTTACTCCATAGGGTTGCTTGTGTGGAGGGGGATTACATTTTGGCACGTTGCCTGGGGTATATAATGCTGGTTTCTTGATGTGGAATCTGATGGGTTGAACTCAAAGAATAATGGGTAGCTTTAGCGGAGAGGAAGAAGATTGTGGATTCTTTGATGCAGAAGAGGAAATTGCATCGACATCCGATGCAGGGTCTGAAACCATTGAGACATTCGATTCCAATTCTTCCTTCATCAATTGGGTTCCGGCTGGTTTTCCCTATGATTTGTGGAATAGAACCCCGGGAAGTGTTAAGGACCGGCGGGCCAAGTTTCTGGAGTGGATGGGACTGAGCGTAGATCAAAGTTTGGGGGAGAATTCTGTGGAAATAACGAGTGATGTAGCAGGGGTGGTTGAGAGAGTTGGAGAGAGTAGTGGGGCTGTGTTGAGAACCACCTCATGTTTTGAGGATGAGTTTTGTTTGAGTCGGTCATTTGTGTCATGTCGGTGTAATGACCATTCCAATACCTCAATTGAGTTGGATTGGAAGGATGATTCTGCATGTAGAGATGGGAATTTAGGGAAGCCTTTGGAGTGTAATGCAGATGAAGTGAGGCTGGATCCGAATGTACGTGAAGGTCAAGAAGTGACCGAAGAGTCTAAGCGCACTCCGTGTTCTTCATCTTCATTGTCTCAACAATTGATGGAGAATCGAATGGAGGAGGCGAACGCTAGAGCTGGGATACTGAAGAGAGTTAAGAAGGGGTGGTTGAGTAGGTTGCGGTCAATCACATGCCTTGTTGATACGCATGGGGAGGATGATGAATTGGCACACAATGGCAATGCTGCAATCATGGGATTCAGGGCACAAAGAGTTAAGGTTCACCAGTGCAGGAAGCGGTTGAAGGAACTTTCAGCTCTTCACATGGGGCAAGATATCCAGGCACATGAGGGCGCAATTTTGGCAATGAAATTCAGTCCCGATGGACAATACTTAGCGAGTGGTGGCGAAGATGGGATTGTGCGAGTCTGGCAAGTAGTGGAGAATGAGAGATGTAATGAACATGACATTCCGAAAATTGATCCATCCTGCATTTACTTCACAGTGAATCATCTCTCTGAACTAAATCCACTATTTTCGGAGAAGGATAAAATAGGCAAATCAAGTAGCCTTAGGAAAACATCGGATTCAGCATGTGTTATTTTTCCTCCTAAAGTCTTCCGGATATTGGAGAAACCATTGCATGAGTTTCATGGGCATGGTGATGATATATTGGATCTCTCTTGGTCAAGTAGTAATGTAAGTGATTATTTTTATTGCAGCTAAATTTCTAGTAATCTGGAAAATATTTATCATTTTACTGATACATGGCAGAATGTTTGATTTGGTTTTGTGTTAATTTGTTCTGAATGCAGTATCTTCTGTCATCTTCTATTGACAAAACTGTTCGTCTTTGGCAAGTTGGATGCGGCAGTTGCCTCAAAGTCTTTTCCCATAGTAATTATGGTGAGCTTCTTGTATTGTCTATGATTATATAGAACTGGAAGATCCTGGTCTCTTATCTTAGTGTATGGAGTTGACCTCTTACTATTTTTCGTTGGTATCGTGCAGTGACCAGTGTTCAATTTAATCCAGTGGATGAGAATTACTTCATCAGTGGTTCAATAGATGGCAAAGTACGTATTTGGGGAATTTCTTGCTGCCAAGTTGTTGATTGGAGTGACGTAAGAGATATAGTTACTGTGGTGTGCTATTACCCTGATGGGCAGGTTTGGTGATTTTCTTGCCCTTCAGTTATGTAGGAGATGTATATGTATGCTCACATATTAAGTAATGGTTATTCAAACACCGCAGGGAGGAATTGTTGGCTCAATGACAGGCAGTTGCCGCTTTTATAATATATCAGGTATGCTTTGACATTCTACACCTGCATTCCTCACCCTCCTCCGTTTTGTTCACCTCCTTTGCCTAGAAACTGAGTAGGTGCCCGTGCTCACTTTGAGCTTGTACTGATAAAGTAGTTATGTGTGTCTTGGAGCAGATAATCTTTTGCAATTGGATGCTCAATTATGCTTGCAAAGTAAAAAGAAGTCTCCGTGCAGAAGGATTACAGGCTTCCAGGTAGTTACTTCCTCCCTGCGTTGTTTTCGGTTTTGTTTTCTTTTACACATCACTTTACCTATCCATCTGGGATCTGAAGTTCAGTAATTTTTGTTATTTTATACAGTTTTTCCCACAAGATTCGAGCAAGGTGATGGTCACTACGGCCGATTCACGAGTCAGAATTCTTCATGGTCTTACTGTGGTCGGCAAGTATGCCGGTAGTTGCATAACTTGGTGTTTTTATTTGTAATAGTTTCTTTTTTTTATTGGTTTCCACCACTCTGATTTTCCATTGTGCATATCATAAGAAAATTTGATGCAAATGTTAGCATGCAAACGAGTTTTGTTCTCTGTTTTAGCATCTGACTGATGAATTTCATACATTTCTCTTTTCTAAACCTTGTCTCTCGTCTCTTTCAGGACAACGAAATGCAGGGAACCAGACATCTGCTACCTTCACTTCAGATGGGAAACATATAGTCTCGGTTAGTGAGGATTCTAGTGTATATGTATGGAACTGCAATAATCATGAAGAACGAGTTCTCTCTCAGGCAAAAAAGATCAGATCTTGTGAGCGCTTTTCCACGAATGTTTCTGTGGCGATACCTTGGTCTGGATTTAAATGTGGGACCATAGAAAATGAGAGGCAATTTCAGGCTGCTGATGAGAATTTACAGGAGGCTCTACCTTTTTCCTCACCTGCATGTTTTTCTCTCAGCCAAGATTCTTTCCTTGATTCTATCCCGAAGGGATCTGCAACTTGGCCAGAGGAGAAGCTTCCAACTTGGAGCCCACTTGCAAACCAATCTACTATGCTCATATCCGAGTACAAGTTTTTTAAAACTTCTTGCCAGAACACATCCAGTTCTCATGCATGGGGTATGGTTATTGTTACTGCAGGATGGGATGGACGGATCAGATCGTTCCACAATTATGGTTTACCAGTACCCGCTTGATACTATAGTGGTCTTCAGCATGGTTTTCAGAGAATTGTAGCTATCCCCTCTGCAGCACTCTTATCGCGTAGTGCCTGCTTAGTCCTATTACAAGACACCAATCTAACGGATTGATGAGTGACATCACGTTCGGCAGCATCAATGGCCACAACAGGGTCAAGTTGACATTTCTAGCAGGCATGTGCACGATCGATGACAGATTTGGTTCTCCGATGGGGCCATTTTATGTCCCGACAGGTGGCTGATATTCCACGGTTGTAATGTAATCCAATTCGGGATCAGCCAGTGGCCAAGGTTAGCTTGTCCGGATAGTTTAATTATAATCAATGTGGGATGCTTTTGGTCTGCCGGTGCTCAAATTTTAGATGTGAAGTCATTTGTTAGGAGAAAGCCAATGAGATATGACATCTATATAATGCAGGTGCCTGTGGGCCTTGTAGAACATCTTTGTTCTCTAAGATGGATAGGGATTCAAGCGCTGGTGGCTGGAATTCGTTTGGGAAAAAGATGGTGGGGAACTCCACCATTCCATCGTGTTCGCCGGTCAGAATGATTGAATTGTTTGTCTGCCAAATCTTGTCCGTTTCATGGTAGGGTCGATGAGCTTTGGCTGCCAGTGGGAATGTGCAGGAATCCATTTCGTCCGAAGTGGCTCGTTGCCTCAGCCAGGGGCTGGAAAACTCAGACTATCCACTCTTTCGGAGAAGACTTCTCTAACAGGAATACGATTTGTGGCTCGAGTCCATGGATGAGCACTCCTAACTGGGTTTTCTTCGACGTAGACCCTTGTATACTTACACGGTCAGTTTAGTCTAACACCAGCTTAGTCTAGGCTCGAATCGGTAGCGATTTTGTTAACTTAACAGGAATACCTTTTGAGATTTAGTTAATGTAAACTGCAAATTTTCTTTCTCATTTGTAAGTGGAATATTCATGTGGTTTTTTCCTGCATGTTCATACTCGAAACTGAATGGTAATACTACGGTAGAAAACTATACAATTACACAATTGATGCGTCTTCCTAAGTTGGACCCAAAATTACTTGCCTGCACCGGGGACGCCACTTTTTACTAGTTCAATTCCCAAACCTAAAATGTAATGTCGTGTTTTAGTTTTTGACATGACAGTGCGTGCTACTGAGAACAAATTTTAAAATTTAAACTCGTTTAATGAAGATAAATAAAATGGTGAGCATTGCCGTTATTTGAGGGTGGTGAGCAAAAAAACACCTTCAAGAGAAGGGGAAGTCGGATTAGCATGTTCATTGATATCTGTTGGCCTTGTTGCAAATATTGGGTGATACGTAGCCCATATATCCAACCCATTCCTCGAACATTATGAAACCTAAGTCCGAAACAAGGCCTATCCATAGGCCCAAAATGAGTGATCCAATTGTCCAATCTAATACATCCCTCAGCCTCGTCAATCGGCATTCTATGAGATGGAGAATTCTAACTTGAGTTCAAAATGTCGTCTTGTTTTAACTAATTGGACTAACCAACATATTTGTTGTCTTTTGACAGCTTACGAGGTTGGGAATTCAAACTCAAGTGGTAAGACCATAAGAGGCAAGCACACTACTCATGCCATCACCAACTTGTTTAACCCATCACATGTCATCTTTCGTCATTCATGAGATAGGGATTCAAACTCTATAGTAAAGAGGCAAGCGAACTACTATGACACGACCAGAACTCGCCATCTTTTGCCATTCCTCGATATGGGATATTCAAACTCCAATGTATTTTAAAATCATATTATACTGTTTTAACTAACTGATCCAACCCACATTTACTAAACGTTCTTGACTAACTCATTCACAATTTCACATTCAAAAACACACATTATTCTCTATAGAATAATCACAATAGAAACCAAATAAAGAACGATCCCGAACCAACAAAGCCCCCGCTTTGCAACGGTCGGGAAACGTCTATGAAAACCCTTAAAATTCCCAGAAGGACTTGTCTTCTTCCTTCCCATGGACACCAATTGCACATCCCTTGGAAGAGAAGCAACAAACAACGCATAGAGATACAGTTTCAGATCATGCCAACCATGCAATCAATATATCAAGGCGAAAAAGAACCCATCAAACAGAAACGAGAGGAGACCTCCTTTTTTACCAGTCCACGTTAACTGTTACATGTTTACAACAACACATCACATCCAGGCAAACAAATTCACCAGCAAGAAAAACATTTTGAATTTAATCATACAAACCAACCCCAATAAATCGAAAAAAAAAAAAAAAACAAAACTTCATGAAGAAAATATAATCCTAGAGAGAGAGAGAGAAGAAGCAAAAACGACCCCAGTTGACCCGATGCACCCGTTCAGACGGGGAGGTTGACGACGTCTTTTGGTGGGGGGGTGGAGGAGGAGAAGGAGGAGGAGGCGGAGGAAGAGGAAAAAATGTAGTGAGGGCGGTGGTCGCTGAGGTTGACGGAGCGGGAGGCGAAGAGCATGAGGGGGCGGTCGTGGGCCTCCTCGGGGTTGGTTTCCTGGTCGTCGGAGGTGGAGAGGTTGATGCAGGAGCAGCGCTCGAGGGAGGTGAAGAAGGCGGAGGCAACGTGGGTCCCAAGCCAGCTGGCGACGCCGTTGATCTTCTCGTACGACAGGCACGAGCTCTGGCTCTGGCTCTCCATTGTCGGAACAAACTCTTTGTTTTTTTTGGCAGTGGCAAGTCAGAGAAAGAGAAACGGAGGAGGCCCGATCCTTCAAATATACCAAGAAAGTCAAAGGCCGATTCCTCCGACCGTTTCTCCGCTCTTTTCCTTTCGTTGTTTGTTGTTCCTTGTCCTTAGGAACGCGCTTTTACCACTGTATTATTACTTTCTTTGTTTCTTTACTATTTATGAAAATGATCATCTTCGGATTTTTTTCATTAAATCTACCAAATTATCTAATTTGAACTTTTAAAATTTAATTGAATAGCTAAAGTTATTATAACTTTTAAATGAGTTCTTTATTTATAGCCGTTGAATCAAATTTCAAAAGTCTAAATTGATTAATTGGATGGGATTCCTTTCCACTATTTATGTCCAGGCATTATTTTTGAAGCATATACTAGTGTGTGCCGGCATCTTTTTGTCTCTTTTATAAAAGATAGTTAGCAGTTCTGTCAGGAGAATCAATTTTTTTAAGCAGAAGACTCATAAAAGCATTGTAACTTTTTTTATGGTCATCATCATGTGGTATATTAATGTTAGAAAGTAGCTTAAAATGTGTTATTTAGAATACGGGTCTAAAATCATCAACTATCATTAAACTATCTCGTAATGGTTATTTGCCGACGATTTGAGAAAAAACCAAATTTACTCGTATGTTTATATTTATTGACTTTGTGATCCAAGGGCAAATAAGGGTGAGTGAGTATTTAGACAAATGTCTAATGTTTTTTATTTTATTTATTTATTTATTTTTAAATGGGGACAACTAGTGGCAAACTTCGATTATTCATTTTTTTCGGGGGTCGGGAAGACTAACAGAGCCATTTCAGCTTTTCCTGGCCATAATTCTGGCGTCCACATCAATAACGGATTTTAAATCCAAGACCTCTAGTTTTTAGTTTGAATGAAGCCCTGCAATCCGTCATTTACCACTTGATCACCATTACGAAAAAGTTATCTCATGTAAAAACGTGTTGAAAGGTGTAACATAAGAGTAACCCCCGGGGGATAAGGCTAAGGGGAAATGGCTTTCACTGGCGTCAGACACGATCCCACGTGTCACGCCACGTCATCTTGATCTTCGGGAACTAACTGGAAAGAAGAACGAAACGGATAAGATGACGAGAACACCTTTGTCTTCTGAAAAATGGCTGCTTTACTTTCTTCAGCGATTCCTCTGTCTCGAAACGGCGTTTCTCTCCAATTCTCCCACACGAAACGCCCGCAATTCCACTCCCCCACGCGTGTATTTTGCTCCGGTAAGCCTTGTTTTGGTGAATGTTTATAAAGATTGATTCTTTTTTTTTCTTTTTTTTTAGGTTATGAAAAACAATTTCAAGTTCTGGGTTTGATGTCTATAGGTGTTATATACAATGACTACGTTTAGAAGTACTTTCATAGAAGCACTTGTTGGAGAAACTCATGCCAAATGCTTCTTAGAAAGCTTTTTGATAAAAATTTCCACGCGTTTCTAATATATCATTTTAGTAGATATATATAAGCATTTTTCTGCATAATTTTGGATCCTGCATTGTACTGCAAAATTTGCAGATTTGGATTTATGTTTTGGTTTAATTGGGTGGGTGGGTGCAGCTTCTAGGGATGGTCATGAAACAAAGGAAGAACTGAGTCAGTGGAAGCAAGCTAAGAATGTAGCTTGTGGGATTCTTGCTGTTTGGGCCGTGACTACCGCTGCCTCACCTGTAATTGCTGCTGGTCAGGTTTGAAACCCTCCCATTCCGTATATTTATTTTGCACTTGGCTTGCTTTTGGTGCCGTTGCCTTACGATTTTGTTATCTTCATCATCTGTTCATGAGAGATTTGAGTTCCCCATGTTGAGCTGAATCTCATTCCGTTCTCGCGCTTTTCTTACCTCCGAATGTCTTTTAGCGTTTTGTATGGTAAAACAAGATCATCTATACAAAGTGAGGAACACAACATCAGCCTGTAGGACAATCAAGAACTAAGCAAAACTAGGACATACAACCAGCTATAAGCGATAACAAACTCACGTTAAAGTTCCACACAAATTTCTCTATTAATAACTTCAGGATGCAAAGTTTTTTCATGAATCGGGAGACTCCTTTACACCAAATGTGATAATCCGAAATCTTACTCTTTCCTTTGCCGCGATTTTATCCAATTAAACTCATCACGACGAAGATTGTGTTGAGAGTTGGCCGTCTAGGCTCAGAAATTTGTCTAGCCTTAGTTGGAAGACTGTCACGAATAAGCTACCAAAAAATAAACCCTGTTTTGGAATCGCAGTAGAGAACCAGATAAGTCTGTACCAATCCACTTTACAAAATCCATTTATGGCATGAGCAGAGATTCAAGATACTTTGTAAGTTTTTTCGTTACTTTGCCACTTTTAGTATTCTCTTTTTATCGAATCCTTTGTGAATGGCCCGTTTTCCCTTATTATGTTTTCTTTCATCTCTTATGAAATGCCACATGTTGCATCAAATAAGCAGGAGCCAAAATGTCACTATCCAAATTATAAGTTACCAGTTTTAACTTCTTATAGCTGTGATTATGAAAAGTTGATAAACTGACTTCTTCTGTATCCAACAGAGGTTGCCTCCACTGTCTACTGATCCAAAGCGATGTGAGGTTGCATTTGTTGGAAATACGATAGGTCAGGCAAATGGAGTTTACGACAAGGCAATTGATCTCCGCTTCTGTGACTACACAAACGAGAAGTCCAATCTTAAGGGAAAGAGTCTTGCAGCAGCACTCATGTCCGGAGCCAAATTTGATGGCGCAGACATGTCAGAAGTTGTGATGTCGAAGGCTTATGCTGCAGGAGCTAGCTTCAAGGGTAAGCTTGCATATCATCCCTTGATATCAAATGCACACAGCAATGGTGATTACCAATTTTTCTCTCTTTTGCAGGTACCGACTTCACGAATGCAGTTCTAGACCGGGTTAACTTTGAGAAAGCGAATCTGCAAGGAGCTTTGTTTGTTAACAGTGTCTTATCAGGTTCCACCTTTAACGAAGCAAACCTTGACGGTGCAGTTTTCGAGGATACCATTATAGGGTACATTGATCTTCAGAAAATTTGTAGAAATACATCTATCAATGACGAAGGAAGAGCTGCTCTAGGGTGTCGATAATTCAAGGTTCGTTTGTTTGAATATAAGAAGCAGCCGCGCGCGAACACACACACGGTGCTTAATGCATTTTCGTTCTGTATTTCGAGTTCATTTCTAGGCATTTTGACTGTATAGGCCTATATATAGTATCCTACTATGCTGCATCTGCGTATGAGTACCGATCATCCGAAGACAGTTTTGTTGTCGTGTTTTCTTCTTTGTTATGGCTTTCAGTTCGAAATATTCATCTTTTCTCTGTCAAATAAATGATATTCGCATGCCCTTTTTCTTCTCATGCACAAACTCCGTGGCTTTTGGATTGCATAAATCAAAGAAAAATCAAGCGACAGAAATAAACAATAGGAAAACTTATGAAAAAGACTTGAAAACTTTAAGTTTTAATGATAAAGACAAAATAAAGGGTAAAATGAATAGTATAAGGATTGACTTTTTAGTGTAAAAATATGATTTTTCGTTAAAGTAAACAATATTAAGAGTTTTTTGTTAAATTTTCCATAAACAAATGGGTGCAGACGAAAAAAAATGGTGCGGATATCATTTTTCAAAAGAAAAATGTGAGGAAGGGGCCTATTATGATATGGGTAGCTAGATCGCAATGCACGTATGCAGCATACCAGAAATCAGATGCTACTCACTTACTCATTACTTCATTTGAAATTGAAATTCATAATTCACCAACCAACTTTATATAATTTTTAATCAAACCCGAGGGTTGTGCTCCTCGCTTCCTACACCCCACCAGCACTTTTACTTTTCTTCTCCCTTAACTTTGAGGAGGTGGATTGTCTGCTTTCATATTTTTTTCATGCTCTTCTGTGATGTGTGGTCACGGTTAAGTTACGTTAAAATTTTATATTAATTTTTTTTATAGAAATAATAAAACAAAAAATAATAGGAATATAAAATGTTGACGTGGTTTAACCGTGATCACACAAACAGAAGGGCATGAAGAGAGTACGGAAATGGGAGGGCAGACAATCCACCTCCTAACTTTGAAGGCTTGACAGTCATTTCAAAAGATCGTGGTGGAGGTACTTTAACCATTGACACATCTTTCGAAGAAATAAACGTGCTAAAAAGATCAGGAGGTGGATTGTCTGCCCTTCCATTTTCATACTCTTCCCATACCCTTTTGTGGTGTGTGGCTATGGTTAAGTCACGTCAATATTTTATATTAATTTTTTATGAAAATAATAAAACAAAAAGTAATAGGAATATAAAATGTTGACTTGGCTTAACCATGACCACATAAATAAAAAGGTATGAGGAGAGTATGGAAATGGGAGGGCAGACAATCTTCCTCCAAAAAAAACCATTCTACACATCTTTCTTTAATAGTTAGGTTGAATAAATTAATGACAAATTAAAAAACGAAGAAAACAAACGTAAAAAGTGCAGAAGTAAAAATCGAGTGTTCGGAATCTTTTCCTAATCATGACTTGTTATCTCACCACTTGTGCAAAACTCAATTATTCCTCTGATTTTCTTGATCATTGCCTAAGAATTTTGAATCTAGGCCCGCCGGACTTCGTTGAGTTTGTAAGATTTAGATCAGGCTGAATGAATTTACCCGCTGCTCGGCCATATCTTTTGGTAACTAATAAACTGTGAAAGTACGTGACCCAGCAAGAATTAGGTCAAGTTAGAGTGTCACTGTTAGTTTATGATACGTACCAGTGACTTGAAAATTCAATAGTCAGATTTTGCATATAAAAGTTTGATGGATTTTTGCAATAGTTAGATTCTGCATACGAGTGCGTATAGTAATTTAATGGATTTTTCCCGCAGGTTAGATTTTGCACAAAACACATATTCCTGAATACGTACTATTATAAAGAAAGTTGAAGTACCATTATAAAACTAATTGGCAATATAGGGAGTAACCCAAGTCATAAGTTCATGCAAAGTCCATTCTCCCATTTGCGTGAGATTCATTCTCAACACGTTCCCTTATATGCGGTAAATTTTCAAGTCAAATACGTGAACAAAACAAATGAATGACGTGGAATGCGTGTGGTTGTTTGGCTTCACACACAAAACAATATACTCTAATACCATAAAAAATAAAAAAAATAAAAAAATAAAAAAATAAAAGTTAGAATTCCACGCTAAAACCACTTGAGTTTATGGTCACTTCTCAACTTTCTTGGCATTATAACCGTACCCATTTATTCATCTCCTTTGTGGAAGCCATCTCAACTCAATTGTTTTTAGTTTATAGGAAAGGAGTACTGTTTCTTCTTTTCTCAAAATTCTCAAGTGGTGTCTCGGATGATCGGATCCGTGACACCATATTTTTAATAACTTTTGACACAAGTTTTTATAGGGTTTATTTCGTAATATATTTTAATGATTCGAACTGTTTATATTTTAGAACATCATTCATAGATCATCCTTGCAAAAAATTAGATAAATCTAAAACCTTTAAGACATTCATTTGTAGTGAAGAAAATGAACGAATACGGTGCTACAAAGAAACCATAATCCCTTAATCCAATGGTCATATGGCTTCAGATTTCGGTGATTTTTGATAGACATGATTTTTAAGGAAAAATCTAAAAGATAGACGGTCGAATTAATCGCTAAAATACATTATAAAATGAGTTCCACAAAAACATGTGTAAAAAATTATGTAAAAAAAAAATGATGCATATCTATTCCCTATATAGTTGGTAGTACAAGTGAAGATGCATGCATATGGAGTGGATCACATGCATAATGGTAGCTAGTGGTGCCCTTAAAGTGTATCTTGTTCTTGACCATTCTCCAATTTGAAGTACTCGTCCTAGCTGTCTAGTTAGCTAGATATGTAGCTGCATTGTGTAAGTATATTATTATAACACGTTCATGTGAAAATTCATTTAAAGTGTGGAGAGGAGCCACGAACTCATATGCATAGAAAGATCAAGTATATAGTCACTCGGATGTATAAAATAAGCACATTTATTTTGACTAATAGAACTATGTTCGCACATACAACATCGGTATTTTGGAAAATTAAAATTGTAACGTCATAATAATTAAGTTTTGGTGGTTGGTGTTTTAGCAACCATTCCAAATATGTTGCCTGCAGAGATGTAGATATTTAGTCAGAAGTATGTACCAACCATTCCAAAGATCTGCCATCTACAATTCCTCCTCTCCAACTAGCTGCATGTCGTATGCAGCAGCAGAAGCAGCACCACCCCTTTGAACCGACTGTCAAAACTGAATTAAAAATGACAAACCACATACATACTTCTTCCTGATCATACGCTTGCCAACAAACTGATTCCATTACCCTAGCTAAAACCTTACTATTTATATAATTAACAACAACAATTAATTAATTAAGTTAGTCATGAACGACGGCTCTAAATTGATTAATAGTACCATACCATCGAGATCAAGTACCACTCATAAAAGGTTATGTAAAGAGGACATCATCTTTTATTAGTGATTCGGAATGTCACTAGTAACGGTTAACGTGATTCATAGAAGTCTCTTTCCTCGATTTGTGTTTTAGCGGTACGCATGCATTGGGGTGGGTCCTGACTCTTGATTAAACTACACACAGGACAATATTACTGTGCTTTCACCCCCACCAATCACGTACCATAGGTAGTACTGGTGTAGGACTTATGACCTTCTATATATAGAACTGCCCTATATTGAAGGGTTATTACAAGAACCATGTGCTTGCTTATTCTGTTCAGTGATAGATGTGTGTGTGTGTGTGAGAGAGAGAGAGAGAGAGAGAGAGAGTTTTATGGGATTACTCCTCTTCGTAATGTTTCTTGCTCAAATGAGTATTCCAGCCACAGTTTGCATGCAGCTTGCTTATATATATATATATATAAACATGTGTGTCTATATATATAGCACTGGTGCTTCTGCAATCCTGAGATGCTCATTTGGGCAAGCAACGTTACAAGAGGAATATTTTTGCAGCATGATCAGCAAAACTGCCGTTTCGGCACCAAAAAGCGGCCTTGATTGCTAGCTAGTTCATCAATCTTATATACAGTTAAGTATTGGTAATTTTCCACTCTCTCTTGCTGGTTAATTAATTAACACGCATATGATCTCTTAATTTTCCACTTTCTCTTGTAGGAAGATGATGATACCATGAACATATATGATCAATTATATCTTAATTATCTTGTCTGGCGGATCTTAATTTCTTAAATAGTATTATTCATCATTCAAATTACCAATATAGAACTTGAATCAATACTTTGTATTCAGCTAGCATATTATACTGATTATATGTATTTCCTGCGTATATTAGCTTTCAAATTGTGGTAAACAAAGGCTGTTGTTTCCTTTTATAATTCAGATCACCATAAAAATTATACCAGAGATCTCATTTAAATGACTTAATTTGTAATTAACTTCCCATTTTTTATAATTGACTCTAAATTTACCGAAATATTATTCAATTATATATTAACAATTGTAATGTTAATATTTCTTCGTTTTTTGTAAAAAGGCTACCAAAACGTCTATAGTACGCAACATTATCCTTTTTCTTCGTTTTTGTACTTAAGCTAAAATCAAGAGATTGAAAAGGACAGATGACCGACGTGCAGCGCCAGTGGCGGCCTAAATATCAAATGTATATCTATCCTATTGGGCCCGCTCCACCGCCGTAGCATGATATTGTCCGCTTTGGACTTACCATTCCCTCACGGTTTTGTTTTTGGGAACTCATGAGCAACTTCCCAGTGGGTCACCCATCATGGGATTGCTCTAGTCCCTTTCTCGCTTAACTTCGGAGTTCCTACGTAACCCAAAGCCAGTGAGCTCCCAAAAGGCTTCGTGTTACGTAGGGATGGAAATATACATATAAGGATCACGCTCCTGGACGATGTGGGATGTCACAGTACTATCTACTAGCTAATGAATGAATGCAAGTATACGTATGTACGTACGTATTGATTGAAGAATTTAACCCTCTTGTATACCAGCCCACCCTATCTTAGTATCTGTGCTGGGCTACCTAGACTTACATGATTTTGCCCACATATGCCTCAAATACGCCTAGCTACTGAGAAAATTCTCCTAACTACTTGGATTGAATAAATCAAAAGATAATCAAGAAACAAAAAGAAAAGAAGAGTTGATTGCATAAGGAGAAGACGAGAATGTGAAAATCACTACATTTAGTAATTGGTTAGAGAATACCAACAGCAAAAACAAAAGAGGCAAAAAGGTTTTATCCGATCCCGTCTGATTGTACGTGAAGTACCATCTGATTTTCTGCACTACATTTTCCTCATTCGGCAATCTGACGACGTGTACGCACTGGCCATTCCCTCCCAAATTTACAGGTGCAAACAAGGTTTCTAAGTCAGACGTGCTAAGCTACTATTTCATCTAGGTGCTGTTTTTGCAGCTATAAAACTTGTGGGCTTGAGGACCTTGAGATTGTCATAGCCCGAAACTACCTACATATTTGTCTTGTTCAATGAAAATCTCAAGCTAGGTCCAACATTCGAGAGGAATTTCGGGTTTTTTTCGACCGAATATGGCGCCGGTCTACAACGTTTGGCTCCTTCGGCACACAGTAGCTACTGCTGCAGATAATCACCCTTAAACATTCCCCTTCTTGATATCACTATTGTGTATACGCTTGATTGGTTTGTGGACTTGGAATTGATAGGCTAGTTTGACTACACCTAAGGCCATCTCCAATTTACACGGTCAAAAGGTCATAAGGCTAAAATAGCTCGTTTTGACACGAAAACCGTCTCCAACCGAAGGCTAGGCCAAAAGGCTCGTGGTCCCCACTTGGCCAGAAATGGGAGAACCGACCAAAGGGCTGGCCAAGAGTAGCCAGATTGCAAGCCCTATAGCCCAACCCTTTAGCACCAGAATGTCAAGCTCAACATTCTGCCAGCCCTTCAACTCAACCCATTTGAATGCTAATGGCTACTTAGCATCAGCATGACGCCAGCTAGCAATGACTGGTTGACATCGTGCTGCCATCAAGTTATTGTTGGAATTTGATATTTTGTTTTTGACGAATTTAAAAAAAAAAATCTTATTTTTTTTCTATAAATACCTAAGCTATTTCTACATCATTTCTCACATACTTTTCACCATTCCATACTATCTTACCCCATTTTATTTCAATTATTCACATTCTATTCTCTTGCCTCTTCTAATAATCTTTCCTTTAATTTTTTTCAATAATTTTCAAATGGCCATATCTACAATGAAAGGAAGAGTTTGGACCCGAAAAGAAGATGAAACTCTTTGCAGGGCTTATAGATGGGTCTCGGAAGATAGTGTCAAGGATAATTCTCAAACGAGTGAAGGTGTTTGGACGTGTGTGAATTCTACCCCAATATCCAACCAATTTATTAACATTGGAAGCTGAAGGTAAGAAGTGACACGTAGATAAGAATCCTCTCTAAAATTTGCTCAACCAATTACATCTCAACACATGACACTCGAAATCCTAAAAATTATTACGATTACATAAATATAAGAAATCTAGAGAGTTACTCACTTTAGCAACACGTGTCAATTGAAATCCTATCCGAAAAATGATTGAGATTACAGAAAGATAAGAAATCTGGAGAGTTACTTACGTTAGCGACACGTGTCAATTGAAATCCTATCCAAAAAATTATTGAGATTATATAAAGATAAGAAATCCGGAGGCTTATTCATTTGGTGACAAATAGCACTCAAAATATATCTGAAAACCTTATTTTAATATGGGAGTTTAATTTAAATAACCATATTAATTCAATTAAAATAATAAATTATGTTTGGCCTATGACCCTTTGGCCTCTTCGGTTGAAGATGATTTTTTGTCAAAAGGCTATGGTTAGCCTATGATCCTTTGACTTCCTCGATTGAAGATAATAAAAAATATGACCTGACATTGTTCATTAAAATATAATCTCTTGCATAACTATAGAGTTACAAGAGCCATTTGACCTCCTTCAATCGGAAATGGTCTAAGAACTCAAACCCAGCCCCATTCCAATGTTGGCACCGATGAGCCCGCCGCCATCACGCGGCAGGAAATTGTGATGATTGTCCAGGGCGGCAGGAAATTGTGATGATTGTCCAGGATGGGGGGTTGGATTGTGGGCCAATCACACAAGGTGGACCGTGCTTTGTAGCCTACACAGTTAGAGCCCATGCAACGTTTGCCATGAATGTCTACTTTCAAGCAAGAATAATGTTTAGCTACTCGTAGACAAGTAGGGATTTCTATTCAAAATTCTTTGTATTTTTATAAAAAAAAAACTTTGTGATTATGATCAGAATTATTAATATTATGAATCATTTTGTAAAGATTATATCTACAAAATATGAATTGAAAATAAGGTTGTTTGGTTAATCTATTGTAACAAATACATAAACAGTTCGTAAAACTTTTATCAATTCCGTTCATCTGTATTTATAATTATATGACTAAACAATTTTAATCTTGATTGATTTTTTACAAAAACGATATTTATAGAATGATTTATATTACGAACAGTTAGCGATCATAAATACGAAGTTTTATATACTAACAACAAATTTTTTTAAGTAGAAACCCCCACTTATTCTTTGAAGAGAAAGGGTTATGATTGTGAGTTTATACAAACTGGCGCCACCACTGCCGTCGATCCAGTTAGTAAGTCAGTAAAAGGACAGGTGGCATTCATATTGAAAGGCCACAGAGAGGCTACAGGTAAGAACAGGTGTAGAAGATTTGAGTTCCCTCGCACTTAACTGGTTTTGACCGCGGAGCGCCCGATCGTTTGTTGTCTCCTATGCGGTGCGCTCTGATCTCCGGGGAGCAAAACGCTCTCTCTCTCTCTCTCTCTCTCTAAAAGTCCAATCTTTTTCTCTCCCTTTCTCTCTCTAGTTCCCCAATTTTCTAGGGGTTTAGCTCGTCGTTTCAATCCATTTCGATTCTCCTAGGGTTGGGGTTTTAGGATTTTCCGCAGAGAAGAAACAATGGGCGGAGAGTGGCAGCAGCTCCTCCAATCGATAATCCTCGGCCTCATTTTCTCCTTCCTCCTCGCCAAGCTGATCGCCGTAGTCATCTCCTTCAAGGAAGACAATCTCAGCATCGCTCGCGCTCGCACTGCCGCCCCCGCCGATGCCAATCCGCCGCCGCCAAAAACCGAGCCGTGCGACGACCCGCCTCGCTCCGCCGATTTGAGCTCCGCGGCAATCGAGGCCGAATCGGTCGTCGCCGAGCACGGCAGCGTCAGGAACGAGAGCAGCGAAGGTGGCAGTGATGATGACTGGGAAGGTGTGGAGAGTACGGAATTGGACAAGCTGTTTAGCGCGGCGACGGCGTTTGTTGCGACGGCCGCGGCGGATCGGCAGAAGGTGTCGAGTGATGCGCAGTTGAAGCTTTATGGGCTTTACAAGATTGCTACTGAGGGTCCCTGCAGCGTGCCGCAGCCATTGGCTCTGAAAATGACTGCTCGCGCCAAATGGTATTTACTCTACCATTACTTTTTACTGCAAATTTACTTCCAAGATTTAGGGTTTATTTATATGGGTCTTATTTTCAGCTTGATAAGGATGGGCAGTGTGTTCTTGGATTGGTTTTGCTTAATATCAAGATTAGCCAGATGTAATTTTGCCCTAATTGTAATGTTTTTACTGGGTGATTGGTGAATTAGGGGTGGTTAAACTGTGTATCTTACTTTAGAAACCGACTTGCCATGGTTTTGAATCATTTTGCTCGGTGATTTCTTACAGGCAAGCTTGGCAGAAATTGGGTGCTATGCCTCCCGAAGATGCTATGGAGAAGTACATTGATGTTGTCACAGAGCTTTATCCTAATTGGGCAGCAGGTTTGACTGTGGTGAGTCTTGATTCTTTCGTTTTCGACTGCAAACTTTTAGTACTGCCGTACATTTATACTTACTTTCTGTTGGTTTTTCTGGTTTTGTTCCGTCTCTTGACATATGATTACTAGAAAAGCAGAGGAGGTGGAGATGGTAGTGCACCTGGTAATGATTCTAAAGGACCAATGGGACCGGTTTTCAGCACCTTTGTTTACGAGGAAGAATCTGAACAGGATCTGTAAGTATTTTAGGTCTACTAAGCATGGGAGGGTTAACTGTTAATATTTACACATCCCGTCAATTACTAGTTACTGTTTCTTGGAAATAAATATAAAAAAAAAGTACTGCTAAGCTATGCTTGTTTTTACCTTTCAGAAAGATGGATGCTATTCATGCCTTTGCCAGAGAAGGAGAAGTGGATAATTTGCTTAAATGCATTGAAAGTGGTGTTTCAGTGGATCAGAAGGGTTTGTTTTCTTCCATCTGATTCTTTAAATAGCTTCATTAAGTTTCAAACTGACATATCGTAATTAATCCATTTATACTTCCATAACTACGAAGCCATGTATGGTCGTTAACATGGTTGTATACTGTTCGGAAATTCAGCACATAAATTGTAAAGCTTGAAAAGGCTAAGGCCAAAAGCTATGGTACCCCAAGTTCGACTTCATACTGATCCAGCTGCAGATCTCTCTTAACCTAGCTTTTATTGCTTGTTTCTCAGATGAATAGCACACCAGATTTTTCTTTCTTTCTTTCAATACATGTACATGGCTTAATATTTTCTTGATTTTCTCTGGCATTTATTCTCTCCTCACCCAGAAAATGTTTGATTTGTTTTTATTGGTGGTCTATCATCCTACCCTTTATGTTAGGATGTTATAGGAAATTTCCTTTGTGCAACTTTTTGTGTGCTTGTATGATGCTGGTATCGCCCTAAAACAGTTTACTTGCACTGGTAGCAGATAGTGAGGGAAGGACCCCATTGCATTGGGCTGTGGATCGTGGGCACCTGAACATGACAGAGCTTCTTGTTAACAAGAATGCCAATGTCAATGAAAAGGTAGATTAAAAGACAAACATTTATTTACGGTAGCAAATTTGTAAGTTTTTCCCGATCCCACCCCCTGTTATGCAATTTTAAATATCTATTCTTTTGGTCTTGGAAGGACAATGAGGGCCAAACTGCGTTGCATTACGCTGTTATGTGTGATAGAGAAGGCATTGCTGAATACCTTGTGAAGCAAAATGCCGACACGAGTGCAAAGGACAACGATGGCAACTCTCCATGTGATATCTGTGAGTCAGACTGGCCTTGGTTGCAGGGTGCAAAGGAGAAGAGTCACTGACCGACCACGGTTTACTTTGGTTTCCTACGGCCGTAGTTATTTGAAATATTCCTGGGGGATGTATATTGGCGATGTATAACCCAATCTTCTCCTAAATCTGTTGTCTTCTGAAAAGATTTCAAAGGATAAAGCAGTATGTGTATGTAGTTTTCTACCTCGTCGTTGGGTAACCTCCTTTTTCAGGGTTACTCGTTTTCCCTATTGTGGAAGGGAAGGGAAAGGTTGAAATCACTGGGTGTAACTAGTACGGTATAATGCATATCAAAGGCCTACTTTTTGCCACCGGTCTAATGCTTTCATTTGTTGATGAATTGTTGTCCCTAAGACCTCTCTATAAGTCCGTAAAGAGGTTTGTGATATGACCTGATCTCGGATGGGATAGTTTCCCCTCTCTATAAAACTTTTTGTTACCGAAAAATCTTTTAGCGAAATAAGATTTACCAATTTAGTTTTTTTTTTTTAATTAGTTTTGGGTTGTTGATCTATGAAAGTCTCGTTCTCTCTTTAACAACAAAGTAGAGCATACTTCGTGCTCGGGCGAAGCGAAACGGGCTTTTCATATTTGGTTTAGGCCATGGCAGTGCTTCAAACATTAGTCTCGACTCATCTACGTCCGAGCACGAAAAATATATTTTGAATTCTAGGGGTGTGTTATCCACATACTTCTTCTTACTTCTCATACATTTCTTGTTAATTTATGTCTGTTGCTCTTCTTCAATTCATCCGATCCGACGGTTGAAAACTAAAAAGATGTGGGAGAAGTAAAAAAGGGTGTGTGAATATCACACCCCAAATTCTAAACCTTGAATAAACCTGGACACACAGCTGCCTGAGACTTTGCTAAATTAGAACAATTAAAGATGTCCCCCCAATCCATCTCTATTAATAAAAGCAAGGGGCAACATTATATCCTCTATGTACCTCTCACTTCTAACGGTCACTAACCATTTCTGCCACCACCCAAAATATTCAGTTGGTCTTTGGCTGCTTATCATCACCACCTTGGCTTCTTCTTCTTCTTCTTCTTCTTTGATGCCAAGCAATGGCGAAGGCAGTGGTCTACGCGCTACTTGCCACCGCCTTTATCTTTCTTCTCGTCATGCTTCCCTCCAAACAACGTGGCCCCAACCACCGCCGCCGCCACCACCACCCCCACCCCCTCCTCGGCCTTAACCGCCGTCTTGGCTACACGGGTCATGCTCCCATTTTTGACCCTTTGGTAGCCAAGATGGAGAGGTACGCCAAGGAAAATGGATTCCCAGGGGGAATGAATAATCTCATGGGGTTGGCGGCACACAACGATCATCCCATGATGCATTTAAGTGAGGTGGAAGAAGTACATGAATATATTGGCGATGAGGGAAAGTTGAATCTCACGTTGAGGCTGATTAATTTGTTCCCGTTGATAGACCAGGCGCCAAAAGACGGGTTCATTAGCTCTAAAGAGCTCGAGCAATGGGTCACGAAACAAACCTTGGAGAGGTTGAATTATAGCACACAGAAAGAAATGGAATCGCACGATAAAGATGGTGATGGAATAATTTCTTTCGCGGAGTATCTGCGCAAGTTTTCCACTAAGGATCTAGGTATTTAACTACGTATACTTATTGCTTTATATGTTTGTGAATATATACACAGAAATTCTCTGTGCAGGACGTACTGTCTGTAAGAAAGACGGGATGCGTTAAAAAAAAAAACTTCTAGTTTCTTCAACTTTGGTCTCCAACTTTGGTGAAACAGCGAAAAACAGAATGGAGCACGGAGAAGCTGGATGGTGGAAGCAACAATTTGAGAATGCAGATGCTGATAAGAACGGATTACTAAACTTCAATGAATTAAAAGAGTAAATATAATTCTCCAAAATTTAATTTTTGAGCATTTTGGTTGAACATAAATATTTATATGTTTAATTTGTATTTTTGTTGCAGTTTGTTGCACCCAGAAGACAGCAACAATGAAGAAATTCACAAATGGCTGTTGAGAGAAAAAATGAAGTACATTTTCTCACATATCTTCTCTGTCTTTCACACACTAACCATATTAATGCCTTATCTGAATAATTTGTTGCAAATTAAGGAACGGATTAACGAAATGTCTGCCTATAATTTACAGGCGGATGGACAAGGATAAGGATGGGAAAATGAATTTCATGGAGTTTTTACACAACGCTTATGATAATTACAAGAGTTACGTAGAATTTGAAACGGGCGGGAAGAATGTACCCTCGCCAGAACAGAAATTTACAGAACTTGATGTGAACAAGAACAGGTATGCATGCATGCCTTGAACCTCAAGCTCACACATTTTTTGACCTAATTTTTTTTCTTCCTTTGCTGCCAAGGTTATAGTTTACAGGACTTTACTAATCTCTTTTGAAATCGAAACATGTTTGACAGACTCTTGGAAGTGGAAGAATTGAAACCAATCCTGCATTACATTCACCCAGGAGAATTGTCCTACGCTAAATATTATGCAAGCTTTCTGATGTTGGAGGTTAGTAATGTTTCAATCGGTGTACTCCTATCAATGAGATATGCTGAAATGAATCTGAAATGAAATGCGTGGCATTGTTCAATTCAGGCGGATGGTAACAAAGATGGAAAATTAACTCTCGAGGAGATGCTCGATCATGATTATGTTTTCTACAACACAGTCTATGATGGCAGCATCAACGAAAATCTTGATGAAGATTTGCATGACGAATTCTGAAGCGTGATGGCCAGGGAAATGCACTTTACGATTGTTTTTAGCGGGAGCTTATCCTAATTGTGTATTTATTTTGTCATTTGAAACATATAGAAGAGCAAAACAAAATATTTTGCTTTCATTAGGTTGAGCATTGACTCAAAAAGTAGTGGTAACTGGTATATACTTAGGATAGGCATTTAGTGTTGTGTGAAACTGTTTTAATAATTAGGAATGTTTTTGTTGGAAGAAAATAGAAGAAATCACATGAAAATTTCAGTCGTTTCCTCTTCATATTCCCTTAGAATTGATCTGCATTTTTTGTAAAATCTCTCAACAATATTCTCCCACTTGGGCGTATGAAAGAATGTTGATTCTAATATGATCGATGTATGGGTTGACTGCACATAGCGAAAACATTTCCTCACTCAGTTGACTCTTCATCATCATCAGTCAACCCATACATCAATCCAATTAGAATCAACATTTTTTGTAAGTTGTAATTACTCTAGGGAAAACATTTCCTCACCTCAGTTGACTCTTCATCTTCATCATCATCCCACTTGGGCATCTCCTGCAAAAGGGCGACCTCTTCTTGTCCATCGTCGACTGTATTACTTGAATTAATTTAACTGCCTGCTCATTTGTGGATGTAACTGCATCTATACCGCTGGCGGCCTACAACAAAAAATACTCAAAATTCCAAAGTGATTACGGCATGTAATACAGACAAGATATAGAATGAATGCAGCGTCTTAACAGATATATCCACTTGATTTTACATACATAGATAACCATATTCTTCGACTCCTGGAAAAATACCCCTATATACCAAATTCGATTTTATGTTTCCAGAGCAAAGTACCTCACAAATTATCCGATATGCGGCCCACCATTTTCATTACCTCATCAAGAATCTCAGGCTTAAGTTCCCGAGTACGGAGATGGGCGACATGCCTGCACAGATGGGCGACATGCCTGCACAGATGGACGACATGCCTGCACAATGGCAGTTACGAGTTAGAACATTTAAATTAAGAAAGAAGGGAATAATCATAGAAATTGCAATAGCATAAGCAGCATGCATGGTATCAATATTTACTCGCTTGGATTCTGCTGTGTTCATGAGGAGCTGCTTCTTCCATTTTCTTGTGCTGTTCAAAATCTTCTTCCATTTTCTTCGTAAGCTAGATGGTTGAATCTGAATGGCAGACGAGATGACAGAAGAGAATTATGTATGAAAAGAAACAATCAATTTATAGCTAGCTTCAAATTACCGATTTGTTTTGAAAATGTTCAGTTACATATACGTGCTTACAGTATCATGGCCGGCAACGGCAATGCTGTTATCATCCGCAGAATCGAATAGCCCCTCAACAGAGCATTAGGGTTAGGGTTAGGGTTAGGCAGTGACGGATATTTGAACTTTGGGGGTCCCAATCTTAAAAACCAAATCAGTTTATTCACTTAGTGGGCTTGTTGTGCACATGTAAAAATACATCGGCATATGCCGAAGCAATTATGATATAGAGAGAACTCGTCGAGTGCTGTTGACACGACATATCGCAATATGCCTAGCATGCATCACATCAAACATTCAGTAGGCATAAAAGGGACCAGTACCAAACATTCGAAGAATCCTCAGAAGACTTTCATATGTATACTTTTCGAACTCATCCTAAGACCACCTTGGTCCCTATTTCCATTCGCCCCTGATTGGGGTTAGGATTTTGTTAACTCTTTTCAAATTTCAAAAACAAGAGCGAAAACTTACTATCTATACTATGACCTAAAAACCAGCATTTATCAACGGAATGATAAAATACCAGTTATACTCATTTTACATACGGTTTAAGAAACCAACAGTTTACAAATCAGTTACTTGGCCCAAAAGAAAAATTCAAAATAATAAGAAGCCCAAGCTCTCAGGTCCAAAAGATGGGCCCATAACTTTCGGCCCGGAGTCAATTCGCACGAAAACTAATTGTGTGGAAATATGCGCTAATAAAAGGAAAATTAATGAAAGGAGTTTAAAAATTTTGAATTTTAACTATAAACATAAAATAAAAAATACAAAAATCGACTTTTAATGTAAAAATATAATTTTTTATTAAAACGAACTGTATGAGAGCTTTTCTTTAAATTTCCTACTATAAATAAGCCCCACGAAACAAAATTGTTCAACAATTTTTTTGAAAATATAAAAAAAAGAAAAGAAAGAAAAAGTTGATTGCTTTCTGCAATCCGAGTCCATCCCAGCAATTTGCTTCTCTGTCCTCTGCGTCTGTCTCTGTCGCTATCTCCGAGGAAGACTTTCTGCTACCGATCCACATCCGTACGATCCCTTTAAGGTTCATTTTTCAGGTAATTCCATCGCTGTCCTGTTCGAAAACGTCGATGCTGTTCCAGTGGTAACTAGGATTTTTGCATGCTTCTGTGTTTGTCTGATCCTGATTGTTCCGGTTCGATTCGCTGAATTGGAATTTGATGCGTTAAGGTTTCGAGTAATTTGATGGCCTAGGGTTGCGTTTTGTGATTTTTAAGGTTGTTTTTGTTAGTGTTTGTTGGAGATGTAGGCAATTTTGTATGAAATTTCACCCGATCCATGAAATTGTTTGTTACTGTGGTTTGGATTTCTTAGTGGGGGATTTGTTCGGTTGTGGATTTGTTTGTGCATCCGTACAACTAGGCGCAAAACCGAAGACCTGGCGCACTCAACGTTCTAGGATTTATACAGCCGACCCCACATAACACGTAGTGGGATAAAACTTGGTTGTTGTTGTTGTTGCTGTTGTTGTTATCCGTACAACTATGGTTTTTGGTGATTGGATGGTGTAGGGTTTTTCGATGCTTTGCATTTGAGAAATTTAAGGATATATATATATATTTATTTATATATTATTGTATGGGTAGGTTTCCTGATAATTTGCTGAGTTGCGGTAAAATGTTGTTTTCCTGCCAAGTTTGTGTGTGTATTTCCTATTGATTTCAATTGTTAAATATATGCAATTGTTACACTTTGCAGTGCGTTGATGAATGGTTTTCCGGGCAAATTCAGGGGTTTGCAGTTTCAGTTAGACTTCTTTCTGGAAACCAAATTGGTGGAACGGAAAAGATTTTCTAGCCTAATAAATCTTCTATTCTTGCATGATGTTAATTTTTTCTAAACCTGATTTTCGACAGTTTTTCGCTCTCTGTAAAATGCTATGATTTATTTGTCTCCTATCCTCTTGTATTTCTCTAATATATCTAAGCAATTAAAATTTTACACTCCCAGATACTATACATCAATGGAAGTTACCCAGGTGCTTCTGAATGCTCAATCTATAGATGGAGCGGTACGGAATCATGCTGAAGAGAGTTTGAAACAGTTTCAGGAGCAAGATCTTTCATCGTTTTTGTTGTCTCTTTCTAGAGAGCTAGCAAATGAAGAAAAACCGGTTGAAAGCCGAAAATTAGCAGGTCTGATACTTAAGAATGCCCTGGATGCTAAAGAACAACCTAGAAAGTTGGAGCTTGTTCAAAGATGGCTGGCGTTGGAAACTTCTGTGAAAGCGCAGATTAAGATGTTCTTGTTACAGATCCTCACTTCCCCTGTAGCTGATGCCCGTTCAACTACCTCTCAAGTTATTGCAAAGGTTGCGGGCATTGAGTTGCCCATGAAACAGTGGCCGGAATTGATTGGATCACTATTGTCAAATATTCACCAGTTACCAGCTCATGTAAAGCAAGCCACTTTAGAGACTCTTGGGTATTTGTGTGAGGAAATCTCTTCTGATGTCGTAGATCAAGATCAAGTGAATAAAATACTGACAGCTGTAGTTCAGGGTATGAACGCAACTGAAGGGAACAATGATGTTAGGCTTGCTGCTACCCGAGCACTGTACAATGCTTTGAGTTTTATTCAGGCCAATTTTAGCAATGACATGGAGCGTGATTATATTATGAGAGTTGTCTGTGAGGCAACTCTGTCCCCTGAAGTGAAGATTCGACAGGCGGCTTTTGAGTGTTTAGTTTCCATTTCTTCATCTTATTATGAGAAATTAGCCCCTTACATTCAGGACATATTTAGCATCACAGCAAAAGCTGTAAGGGAAGACCAGGAACCTGTTGCTCTTCAAGCCATTGAATTCTGGAGTTCGATTTGTGATGAGGAGATCGATATATTGGATGATTATGTGGGTGATTTTAGTGGGGACTCTGATATTCCGTGCTTCTACTTTATCAAGCAGGCAATCCCTGCCCTTGTTCCTATGCTTTTGGAGACGCTTCTTAAGCAGGAAGATGATCAGGAGGAAGATGGGGCTTGGAATATTGCTATGGCTGGGGGGACTTGCCTTGGGTTGGTTGCTCGGACAGTGGGAGATGATATTGTTCCACTTGTTATGCCTTTCATCGAAGAGAACATAACAAAACCAGATTGGAGGCAAAGAGAAGCAGCTACTTATGCGTTTGGTTCCATCTTGGAGGGTCCTTCGCCAAACAAGTTAACATCTATTGTCAATGTTGCTATGACGTTCATGCTCAGTGCCTTAACAAAGGACCCAAACAACCATGTGAAGGACACTACTGCCTGGACATTGGGAAGAATTTTTGAATTCCTTCATGGTTCAACTATGGATACACCCATAATTACCCCAGCAAACTGCCAACAGATCATCACAGTTCTTCTTCAGAGCATGAAAGATGTTCCAAACGTTGCTGAGAAGGCATGCGGTGCTCTCTATTTTCTGGCCCAGGGCTATGAGGATTTTGGCCCGTCATCTTCCATTGCTCCTTTTTTCCAGGAAATTGTACAGGCTCTACTCACTGTTACTCACAGACCAGATGCGGGGGAATCACGATTAAGGACTGCTGCATATGAAGCGTTGAATGAAGTCGTCAGATGTTCGACTGATGAAACTGCCCCCATGGTGTTGCAACTTGTTCCCGTTATCATGATTGAACTGCATCAGACTCTTGAGGCCCAGCAGCTTGCGTCTGATGAGAAAGAGAGGCAGAGTGAACTACAAGGACTTCTTTGTGGCTGTTTACAGGTCATTATTCAGAAACTAGGTTCATCAGAGCCCACAAAATATGTGTTCATGCCATACGCAGATCAGATAATGGGACTTTTCTTGAGGGTATTTGCTTGTAGAAGTGCTACTGTCCATGAGGAAGCCATGCTTGCCATTGGGGCCCTTGCATATACAAGTGGCCCGGATTTTGCAAAATACTTGCCTGAGTTTTACAAGTATCTCGAAATGGGGCTTCAAAATTTTGAGGAGTACCAAATCTGTGCTGTCACGGTTGGTGTTGTAGGAGATATTTGTAGAGCAGTGGAAGATAAGATTCTTCCTTATTGTGATGGAATTATGACCCAGCTTCTCAAGGATTTATCAAGCAACCAGTTGCACCGTTCCGTAAAGCCTCCTATATTCTCCTGCTTTGGTGATATAGCTCTTGCAATAGGAGAGAACTTTGATAAGTACTTGATGTACGCCATGCCAATGATTCAGAGTGCTGCAGAGATGTCTGCCCACACAGCAAGTGCTGATGATGTAATGACAGAGTACACCAATTCTCTGAGAAACGGAATCTTGGAGGCATATTCTGGGATTTTCCAAGGTTTCAAGAACTCCCCGAAAACCCAGGTTTTGATAACTTATGCTCCTCACATCCTGCAGTTCTTGGATAGCTTATACAAGAGGAAGGACATGTGAGTTGATCTACAGTTCCGTTGTTATTACAAATTACAATTTTTTGTTGTGTTTTTCTGACATTTTATTTTTAATTTACTTGCATGTAGGGATGAAGTGGTGATGAAAACAGCCATTGGTGTCCTTGGAGATCTAGCAGATACACTGGGAAATAATGCTGGTTCTTTGATACAGCAATCTCAATCGTGCAGAGACTTTTTAAATGAGTGCTTGTCTTCCGAAGACAATTTGATTAAAGAATCTGCAGAATGGGCCAAGATGGCCATCAGTCGTGCCATTTCAGTTTGAAGCTACTGCCGTTCGGTATATTCTATTTGTTTGGAGTCCCTGCATGCATTTGGGTGTTGAGTTGGGTCATAGGATTGCATGTGTCAAGCATCGCCATTTTCAGACAACTGAAGCTGTCAGTCTTCAAGTTGTCACTAACTTGCATCATCTCCAAAAGTTGTGACTAACAATTGCATCAGCCCCAAGGGCTTGGGTCCTGGTTTTGTCAAGGAGGAAGAGCGGGTAGTGAGTGTTCCAGAAGCGGGTTAAGGCCTGCAATCAAAACTAACAAAATTCTGTGGATCACAGATTATGTGGCATTTGAGGGGAAGGTAAGTGACATTCATGAAGTCCACATTTCTGTGTCACTGAGGTGAATTGCACTCCGAACGCCAAACAAGATCTTGTTAACCTAAACCACCACCCCTGATGATTTCCTCCAACAAGATTGGGGTCAGAATGGATGAATAATGCCTAATTTTGTTCGGGTGCTGGCATCGTATCACTAACCCAAGTGCCGTATTCCTGAAAATCTACATAGCAGGTCTTCATTCCTGAATTTTGTCCACTCCTGTTATCTTGTTTGCATCTCATCATATTTTTGCTTGTCTTAGTGCGTATTCCAGAGTATTTCCTTAGCAACCCAGACTACCTCCAGTTCGCTCAACGTCTGTGCGTCACCATGAACTCATGGAAACGCAGATCCTACGTTGCATCATCGTTCATTCTCAGCATTGATCATTGTTAGAAGGTCAAGTTAGCTATATGTCCCATACCATATGCATTCATAAAATCATTGTTACGTCGCGTTTTGAAAGACAGATGAACTTTTTTCTTCTTCTTTTGCTTGGGGAACATGTAATCATATTTTTTTTCGGGTCATGTCCGCCTTATGGAAGTTTGTTATCATTAAACGTCACGAATTGTGATAGCATAGCTAGGATTATTTTGTTGGGAAGTTTGGGAGAGGCATTGTATTTGTTTATCTGCCTCAGTTCATGTGTTGTTTTTAAATGGATATCTTCCAGAATCTTATGCATAGCTATACACTTTGGTTGAATTATTGTCGTGTTGTTTGAGGCTTTAAGATTTTGGCATTGGAAAACCATGGACACGTTGACTCGCTCGGAATTTTGCATTATTTAAGCTCGGACGTTTTGGAAGTGCACTGACTTTTTGGGAGTGCTAATAATCGTTCGGTAATTTTGGAACTAAGATTTTCTGATTGGAAGGTAAATGTAGGAGTTGGATAGAAAGTGATCAAAAAGTTGGTCTGAGAAGAGAAGATAGGATTGCCTAGTTTTGACCATGACAAATATTTACTTAATTGAGAATTAGAATTATTTCGTTTTTTGGTTTTCTTGTGTTTTCCTTACGCATCTGAAAATTCGAGAATCAGATTGACTAGAGGGGCTACTTCGTTCGTTGATTCCATTCTCAATTCTTGTACTTTCCCGAATTCATTTTTCCTCGTTCCCAGTAAGTAAACGTGTCATGAATTCATCCAAATTTCTAAAGGGACAAGAATATGGTAGGTTTCCAACTTTCAACTTTGAAGGCAGTTCAAAGAAGGTGGTGTGAGCTTTTGTGATATGACTGCCACCAATACAAAGCAATACAATACAACCACTTTTACATATTCAACATCGTTTTTGGTAGTGGAATTGGTAATCCCCCCGCCACACCATCTGAGGTCAGTCATGACTGAGTCCTTATGAAACCAAAACCAAAAGAAGTGGATTTGATGTTATTAAATGGAGAGGTCTTGTTTCATACGTAGGATTGGATTAGAATGAATAACTCTCTGATTTCAAAGTATGTAGGGAAAAATGAAAAAAACTAATGTGCAACTAGAGGGTAGAACACGGATTACATATGAAGAAAACTTGTGCATTCCAATATCCTCTTCATAGTAGAGTGGATGACATGAGTTTTCTTAGTCCAAAGAAAAAAGAAGCATAGAGGGGGATTGAGATCTTCTTCGGATCTTCGGATCTCACTTTGGAGGGCATGGACTGGGCAATTCGGATTGTTCAAGAGAAAGAGAGAGATATATATTTGGCCGTTGGAGAGGAGAAATTTTTAGGTGTACCCTCACTCATAAATCCTCACTATTCCTCACTTATTTTTCAATAAAAAAATAAAATCAAAATTTTATGAGTGAGGGTACACCAAAAAATTTTGGTGTACCCGGTACACCTAAAAATTTCTCGTTGGAGAGAGAGGTTGTGTGTGTGAGGTGGGGTATTGAAATTGACTAATGAAAACCGCACGATTTAAATTAAATGGTCCGAATTGTTTGGTCCACAGGCTTCAAACTGTAAAATCCAGAGAGAATATGAATCCCATAAAGAGGATGACATCATGACAGTAAGCAATCCAAAATGAATAGAATGTACCACTTTGTGTTTAAGCTGGTGACACCAAATCCCTGTAGAGAGAGCACTAGATACTTCTCTCCCATCCATGCTATGGAGTAAGGACTAAAATCTTATGTTGCAAGGAAGTTTTTTGAGAAAATTAGAATTATATGCCTCATTTTACATTTTTGTAGACTAAATATTTTTGCTTTTTGAGTTTTTGAAACATTTGATTAAGATACTCAGACTTGAACTACTTCACATTAATTGAAATTAATTTATATTTAAATATCTGCTATATATTTTAAATAATTTCAACTATATTTAAGTCTAAAAATTTAAACTTTTCAAATCTAAATGTAAACCACGCCAAATGAAAACGTACCAATATTAAATGAAAATGTACCAACGTCAAACGAAAACGTACCAATCCCGAATTAAAACATACCCAATTATAAGCTATATTAAAATGAATATTCATCTTTTTGGAATGTATAAAAATATGTTTGATTCATACACAATACTCTAGACAGTCTTGTTTTTTCATTTTTGGTAGATAAGTCTCTAGAACAACTTTTAGTTGATCGGATATAAATCCTTATTATTGTAGATAATGCTAAATAATAACGATAAATCATATAATTTTGAATTAACAAAAAAGGCTATTGTCCGTTGATTAATGACTCTTTTTATAAAAAAAAAAAATATAATAATTAATTAAGGTAATTTAAACTTTTACATTGTTAACGACTCTTTCTATAAAAAAAAACATTGATTAAAGTAATTCCTCATTATTAGGACAAAAAGTAATAAAACTTATGTTTTGAAAACAAACGTACCAAAAATTCAAATGTACCAAAAACTAAATGTACCAAAAATTCAAATGTACTAAAAATTCAAATGTACCAAGAAGCCAAATGGATCAAAAATTCAAATGTACCATTATAATCAAATGTACTGATATAACCAAACGTACCTAACAATGAGTTTTGTTGCATTCTATTTAATTTACTAAAATAAATATTTTAATAAAAAATAAAAAAATCTTAAATCATCATAATAAGATATGCATAAAAATAGGAGGAAAAAAGAGAATGCTAACGTGAATAGACTTCTAATGAAATAAAATTAAAGTATCAAAATTGCAGGGAAAATGTTTAATCAAATTTGCAAAAGGAATAAATGTTTAGTTTATGACATTTAAAAACGAGGCATCTATATCAAAATGTCCCAAATTTTTTTTGGTAAACGAGAGAAATTTACTTACATTAGAAATATGTTACTGCGAAAATATTTAAAGTCAATCGTGTGCTAATTAATTAACATGTGTTATAACTTCCACGCTTGTGATATAATCATGATAGTTCCCGTTAGTCTTTCTTGTAATATGGTTCCCCCGACAACCTAGAACCTTTGCCGAGAACGGAGTTTAATTTGTGGATCAACATGCAAACACCATCATTACCGACAAAAACTCTATTGGGAGATGATTAATTATTGAAACTTTTCTTTGTAGTCTTAAATTAATGTTGGATTATCAACTAGTATTGGACCATGTTCGTGTTGATATATATAGTACTTCAAGCAATGTTTAAAATATCGGTCTCAGTAAAAATATCGATATATAAATTTGTGAAAATATCGATGGGTATATCAATATGGATTTCGATATCAACTGCTTTCGATGGAAATAATGAAAATTTAAAATGAAACTTTAGAGAATGTCAAACACTTGTTTAGACGAAATATAAGAGTTTCTTCGATATTTAACTGAGATGTTGGAAATATCGTTTAAATCTGTTGATTTTAGCTAAAATTTAAGAGTTTTTATGATATTTAGTGAAGTTTAGACTTCATCTTCCCATATTTTTCTATGATTTTTCAAATATTTTCATGAAAATATTAATAATATCGAAGAAATTACAAATACTGAATTCAAGAATGTTGACTTGCTCCCCTCACACCATGATCATAGTGCTCTCCCTCTCCAACTAGTGGGTCACTTCTTCCCATTTGATTTTCTCCTGTAGTCCACTCTAGCTTTATGTTTGCTTGTCTTCATCCATTGACCAGCCAGAAAGTGATCGATGAAAGCAGAAATTTGAGGACCAAGACCACATTTTCCACTCATGGTGTTTGGTACCACGGAAAATGAAGTCCATGAGGGAGAGAGGAGAGAGGGAGACAAAGAGGGAGAGAGAGCATAATATGGCTTGAATTTCCTATAGAAAATGATGGATGTCTTGTGTCATTGTGGAATTTAAAAAGCAAAGTTCCATTACGAAATTTACTTGTAGATGAGGAAAACGTAATTGACATTATCAAAGAAAAGGATGCCAATACTTTTCTGTATTTTAAAGGAAGAAAGATTTCAATAAGACAACCTAATTACGTAGCTGATTAGACATTTTTACATAGTGAGATTCCATGCATTTAGAGAGTTAAATTTAACTAGAGTCAGATGATACACATGTACAGAAAGCCCATATCATTATGAAAGTAGCTAAGCTGACCAGACACGTGATGCCCTACACTGAAGTTTACAATCTTGAAACTTTAAGTCTAGGGTTTTTGTAGTATTCATCTCTTGTCATGATTCGAACAATTTCTTTGCAGACCATGAGCCAAACAAATCTACCTAGTTTATTAACTTTTATTGAAACAATGGGCACTTGGAAGGTACATATGTAACCATTGAAACAATGGGAGGAGCATATATAAATAAAGGAAAGAGATCATTTCCGGATCTCTTCTACCAAATCCATCAATCTGGATCCTTTAAATTTGATCTAATGGCTAAAAACAAGGGGTCCCTTTAAAAATTATAATAACTTTAGCCGTTGGATCAAATTTCAAATGCCCAGATTTGTGGATTTGGTGGAAGGGATCCGAAGAAAATCCCTTTCTCTAAATAAAATAGCTTCGACTAGGAATAGGATCCTATTTGTGGGGATCCAGAAAATCAATCAATCGTATACATTCATCGTACATCGTGTGGTTATAAATTATTTTAAAATTTTAATTTAAAATTGAATATAAATAGTACCTAACAAAAACTGATCGTAAGATGTACGATAAACGAACACGAATAATCGATTTCCAAATCCCCACACAAAAAAAAAAAAAAAAACCGGAGAGGATCCTTGTCCCTTCGACTAATCTTACTATGCATCAATGTCGACACAAAATCGTGAAAGGCAGGAAAAAACAAAATAGGGGAGCAAATTAACATATTAAAAAGTGATAAAAATCTCTTCCCCTCCCCCTCCCCCTCCTTTTAATTTGAACTGTTTAAAAGAAATCTGATGCTAAATTATGCTATATATTTAACGAGTTTTATTTTATTTATTTTTAATAAATAAAATAAGATTTATAAAATATGTGCCACAATTTCAAATCATCAGATTTCTTTTAAACAGTTCTAATCAAAAAATAAAATTAAAGAATATATAAATAAGAGGAGAGAGAATCGTCCTCCTAGAATTTGAGCCATGCAAAGAATATTCGTCCTCTTAGAATTTGAGCCGTGCAAGGAATATTGTTGCTTTTGTTTCCACATGCATCAATATATATTTTTCTTTTACTTGACACCAAAGAAAGGAAATGGAAACAGGGCAGTTGACTTTAAGTGTTGTGGGCAACATTTGATTCCGCTGCTGTTGGACAGTGGAGAAGTGCACACGATTGAAACACCAACATCTCTCTCTCTCTCTCTCTCTCTCACACACGCACACACACGCATTGTGCATACGCTTCCACTCACTCCCTAACTCTGACTCCCAGTTAGCATAAAGCCCACCCTCTCTTCCCCCACCTCCCCTTGCAAGAACCATCCAGGATTCTTCACCATTTGAACTATTCATCATACAAGGAAGAAGAAGAAAATAAGCCATGGCTGTTATAATCAATGGCTTTCTTCTTCTGCAAGTGCTTTTCCACTCTAGCTCTATGTTTGCTTGTCTTCATCCATTGACCAGCCAGAAAGTGATCGATGAAAGCAGAAATATGAGGACCAAAACCACATTTTCCACTCATGGTGTTTGGTACCATGGAAAATGAAGTCCACGAGGGAGAGAGGAGAGAGGAGAGAGGGAGACAAAGAGGGAGAGAGAGCATAATATGGCTTGAATTTCCTATAGAAAATGATGGATGTCGTGTGTCATTGTGGAATTTAAAAAGCAAAGTTCCATTACGAAATTTACTTGTAGATGAGGAAAACGTAATTGACATTATCAAAGAAAAGGATGCCAATACTTTTCTATATTTTAAAGGAAGAAAGATTTCAATAAGACAACCTGATTACATAACTAATTAGACACTTTTACATGGTGAGATTTCATGTATTTAGAGAGTTAAATTTAACTAGAGTTAGATGATACACACATACAGAAAGCCCATATCATTATGAAAGTAGCTAAGTTGACCAAACACGTGATCATGATGCCCTACACTGAAGTTTACAATCTTGACACTTTAAGTCTAGGGTTTTTGTAGTATTCATCTCTTGTCATGATTCGAACAATTTCTTTGCAGACCATGAGCCAAACAAATCTACTTAGTTTATTAACTTTCACTGTCACTTGGAAGGTACCCATGTAACCATTGAAACAATGGGAGGAGCATATCTAAATAAAGAAAAGAGATCCTTTCCGGATCTCTTCTACCAAATCCATCAATTTAGGTCCTTTAAATTTGATCCAATGGCTAAAAACAAAAGCTCCCTTATAAAATTATAATAACTTTAGCCGTTGGATCAAATTTCAAGGACCCAGATTGATGGATTTGGTGGAAGGGATCCGGAGAGGATCCTTTTCCCTAAATAAAATAGCTTCGACTAGGAATAGGATCCTCTCCAGATCCTCTTTATGGGGATCCAGAGAATCAATCAATCATGTTCATTCATCGTACATCGTGTGGTTATAAATTATTTTAAAATTTTAATTTAAAATTGAATATAAATAGTACCTAACAAAAACTGATCGTACGATGTATGATAAACGGACACGAATGATCGATTTCCAAATCCCCACACAAAAAAACCCGGAGAGGATCCTTGTCCCTTCGATTAATCTTACTATGCAACAATGTCGACACAAAATCATGAAAGACAGGAAAAAACAAAAAAGGAAGCAAATTAACATATTAAAAAGTGACAAAAAGTTAAAACCCCAAAAAAGTAGGCAGAAAATAACTAGAATTTTGGACTTGGATTATCTCTCCGCCCCTTTCTGTCTCTTCACCTCCCACTCCTTTTAATTTGAACTGTTTAAAAGAAATATGATGTTAGACTTATGCTATATATTTAATGAATTTTATTTTATTACTTTTATTCAATAAAATAAATAAAATAAGATTTACAAAATATGTGACATAATTTCAAATCGTCAAATTTCTTTTAAACTGTCCAAATAAAAAAAATAAAATTAAAGAAGACAAAAATAAGAGAAGAGAGAATCGTCCTCTTAGAATTTGAGCCATGCAAGGAATATTGTTGCTTTTGTTTCCACATGCGTCAATATATATTGTTCTTTTACTTGGCACCGAAGAAAGGAAATGGAAACAGTGCAGTTGACTCTAAGTGTTGTGGGCAACATTTGATCATTCCGTTGCTATTGGACGGTGGAGAAGTGCACACAATTGAAACACCAACATCTCTCTCTCTCTCTCTCTCTCTCTCTCACACACACACACACACACACACACATTGTGCATATGCTTCCACTCACTCCCTAACTCTGACTCCCAGTTAGCATAAAACCCACCCTCTCTTCCCCCACCTCCCCTTGCAAGAACCATCCAGGATTCTTCACCATTTGAACTATTCATCATACAAGGAAGAAGAAGAAATTAAGCCATGGCTGTTAGAATCAATGACTTTCTTCTTCTGCAAGTGCTTTTCCTCTCAGCACTTCTCATACTTCCCTTATCTTCAGGTGAGCACATATACTCTTCTTCTGCATGATATAATGCATCAAGGGAGATGTGAACTTGAGTGCATATAGGGCTCGTCCGCTTTACCTTGAATCCCATTTCTGTTTGCATGTAACTGTTTTAGGTTAGCCTAATAAGCTGACATAAGTACCCTTTGTAGGCATTGTTAATGAAGACTTCAAGGACGGCATTGATCCCATTCACTTGCTTCACAAGGTAGAATATCTACTGTTTCTTCTAGGGTTTTTTATCATAAATACATCATTAGTTACGATTAAGATTAATTTTCCTGATCATTCTTAATTTCTCTTGCTAACAAATTCTTTATTATGATTACGAAGAATGGCGTCCGAATATATTCGAGGAAGCTTTGGAGGCTCGATGCAGAAGTGCACGACTACGACGATGCAGGACCCAACCCTAAACACGATCCTAGAAGGAAACCCGGCAGTGGCAGGAACCCATGAGACTGCCTTAATTTCGGCTTAATTATTAGTCAAGTAAATAATGAATTAATAACACTAGCGTTTTCTCCCCAGAAGGCGCCTACGAGGTTTCGATCACGTATAAGCAAACCTAATATAGCAATCCGAACGAGTTTCTTCATCGATATATATATATATTGTTGTATAAATCTTGTTTGTGTGTGAGTGTGTGTGGCTACATATGTGTATGAGCAGTGTAAAATATGTACTTATCCATTGCTTTGATAATGAATGAATAATTAAAAACTCTACACAGGTCTTGCAAATCTCACGATTCTGTCGATTCGCTTCCAAATGACGGAGTTTTGATTGCATTCCCGTACCAACAAAACAAGAACATTGTATTCATCTCGAGGGTTAAAAACGTAAGAAATTTCCCTATGGCAACGCATAAGGCAAAGGCAATTCCTTAGTTTGATGCTAAAATAATAGTGACTAAATCGCGCGTTGTACATGTATTTTGAATTTTCAAGGCATCCAAAAGTATCAAGGTGCGAGGCATGTACAGTTAAGATTATACAAACGAAACGTGTGAAAATCTATGTTGATGATTTCCATGATTCCGTTATATACATTCTTGGGAATCCGGAGATTCATGTTGAAAGCAAAGATGTTGAGATCCAAATTCCGAGCGACACAATCCCAACCGTAGCAAAAGCTTGGCCGAATTCATATACAACATTTTGTTGTTGAAATGGCAAACCTTGCCAGTCTGTCCGCCTGCAGATGAACAAAAAAACTAGATCAGAAAATCTTGAAAATTAAAGAGGAAGGTGAAAATCAAGATTGCAGAGCAGATAGATACATACCCTAAATCTGCTATGACAATGCTGATGTTATCTTGCGAGCGTTGATCCTGTTCGATGTATGAAAATATAAGAACCCAAATAAAAAATCTGACTAATATGTGTAGAGTGAAACATATATTCTATGTAATTTGTTACCAGAGCAGCTTCAGCAAGCGCATCACAAGCTAGCTGCAAAACAGACGGAATAAAAGGCGGTACATTTAAGCATTGGATCACCATTTGAATTACAATGTTAAAGCAGATTGATGCATTCAAATGAAGGCAGCAGTTAAACCTGCACATCTCCATGTTCTCGAAGCTGATTCCTCACAAAAGTCACCGCATCTGAGCTGAACGAGTGACCAAATTTTACATGAGCGATTAAATTGATGAGAAAACATGACAATTATCTGCTTTTCTACCAAGTGTGTTAAATCCAACGGACCTGTTTATGTAGTCCCATAAGCCATCCGATGCTAACAGGACAAATTCTGAATCTGTCCCGAAAGTTACTTGAAAAACATCTGGAGATGCAGTAACAAGGTCTCCACTGAATTGTACTCTGTCATAACATAAAAGGGGTTTGAATCAAAGTATTCTTAGACAGACACAATGACATTCTAAAATACAGAGAAAGAACAATCTAATTTACGCTACTTACTCCGCTACTCTCTATTTTGAAAGTTTAGTGTAGTGCAGAAACTAAATGCTTATGAAAGTGTTCTACTTCGTACTGGCTAGCAATGAACTGATCAAAAGCGTCCTAAACTACAAGAAGCAAACAAATCGATGAAACTAGTCGTCAAGAACACAAGGATTACCCACCGAGAAGCAAATTTTTCTGTCCATCTCCCTACTTCAACTCCTTTCTTCACCATCCTTTACATTACCAAATGCACAAAACTATCAGTATATGCATATTCCGATCATCTACATATCAACGAAAAAAAGCTGATAATAATTGATCGTATTTTTAGAAGGATGAACAGAAAATTAAAAGACTGAACTCGTTTTTCTTTGTCTTGAACCGCATGTCACCAAAAGCACGAGAGACAGCAATGTCACCACAAATTCTTCCGTTGCTGATCTATAGACGCCATAAGTTGTCATAACAGATTCAACTTATAAATTATCGATGTCATTAAAAAGCAGTTTCTAAGCTCTCAAATTATACAGAAGAAAATTGAGAATCGTAAACAAAGAATAGAAAAACACACCCATCCACCTGCTTCTCTGATTCTTTTGATTTCTTGAAGAGAGGCCTTGTTGCTCCCGTACGGTCTATGAGGATGCGTAAGCACCTCCGCCTTTCCAGAACAAGATTGAACCTGCATCAGCCAGTCAGCTGATAAATGCAGCAAATTACATACAAGTTGCAATCCTTAAATTTATTGTTTCATCGTTTTCCTATGACACTCAACCTTAACATTCCTACACTCGTATCATTTTCTGGCTTTTAATGAAGTTCTGCACGAAATACAAGTACCGAAACAAGGTACATACCACACAAGAATCACCAACATGTGAAATGACCAGTGTATCGTTTCCAACGAACATCAGGGTAGCTGTCGAACCAGATTCATCTTCCTCCCCATTGCTTTCGAGCCTTTACAAAATCAAACACCATCTAAACCTTCAACCCAATTATATACGTGTATACAAAACATATTTGAGGCTACATGGTTTACACATTTGATGCAAAGTAAACCAAAATGAATTTACGAGCTTCTTTGCTACGACTTTTGGAATGACTATAAGTGTTTTCTGATAACCAAAAGCGCTTCTCTCAAAAGTTCTACATATTTATAATAAAAACGTCTAACATAAGTGCTTACAAGCAAAAGTTCTTCCGACCAAACAGTCCAAACGAACTTACCAGTTTAACAATTTGGAGTCAACTTTTTCAAACGCCTCCTGCAATGCTTCTCTAATGGCCTTGAAGTCGTTTCCACGCAGTAGCAGCCCGCCCTGCAAAGCCGCACAACACTCCTTGTAGAGCTCTTCCCTGTTACAAAAAACAGTTTTAATCCGTCACTACAAAAATTGGCAATACCTAGCAAAACGCCAAATGCGCGAGTATGTAATTTTCTTAGACTAGTATATCATGTCACATATGATCTTCGAGTCTAAACATTTTATCTCTCGCTCTTTTAATCTCAATAAAGTGAAGCAAAATCAAAGACATCGGCTCAGCTAGGTTTTTTAGTATAATTTTAGTATGTTCATACTCCAACCATTAAAATTTTAACGAATTGGAAATAGTGATGTCAAACCTGAGGAACTTGACCGAGTTGAACCCTGCATGGCCGTCAAAAACGGCGGCAAATGAGAACCCGTCAAGGCCATCAGACCGGACAACGACAGCGTCTTCCATCTCCTCCCGGGCACCCTGCAGACTTGTCAAACCCCATCGGATTCCCCCCACGTCGGTCAGGGCAGAACCCGGCGCGTCTATTGCAATGGCGGAGCAGCTTCTGCTTCTAGCTTTTATGTTAAAGCTGCTTTTTTCGGCGGCGCTCTTGAATGAGCCGCCGTGGTATTTGGTTAGGAGGAACCTATGCAGCTGTGGGCTTATCAAAGCCATTTTATCACCAGTAGTAGTAGTACTACTGGTACTGAGTTAAATCGGTGAGTTGGGACGAGTTCAAGTTCAGAATTAGGACGAATGGTGGTGGTGGTGGTTGTGGAGGTGAATTGTTGTTGTGAAGGATAAGAGAGAATGAAGCTGCACCTCTAACTGGATTAACAGATTGGGTAGGAACGTGGGACCCCTTTACATTACCATTTGACACTTTGACCTTTCACCACAGGCCACGTCATATGTGGCCCACTTTAAGGTGGGGTCCTAAAGATGCTGACCAAGATTCAATACTATCAATAGGTAGAGAGCTGCTCTAAGAGCTAAGTTTTAGCCTCAATATAAACTCTTGTTATGTGTTTGGAAAGTCCACTATCTGTCCAATAGACGATAGCCACATGATAGTTTAGTGACATGAAAGAACCTTTTTTTGAAGAGCTACTTCAAGGGACGATCTGTCATGTATACCCGATTCATCTAAGTTATTCTCTTTTTTAGATTTTGTAAATATTACTCAATAAACCTTTAAACATCACATACCCAATAAGAACACCTTTAAGCATCAAGTATTCAATACAAACACCATCGAAAGAGCGCACTCGTTAGGTCATCATGATCTAGTGAGCAACACATTGACAATTGGCCTATATCTGGCTCTTACTCCATCTTGATTGGTCTATTACACACATCCATCGGGTCATTTGTAGGCATTCGTACTTGATGCATGTTCGCACCCTAAATAGGAGGAAGGGAAGGAGAGGGAGATGCTGACGTGATTTAATCGTAACCGTTTAAAATGTTGACTTGGTTGAATCGAATACTCCTCCCTAAAAAAATCGTACGTACACATCAAGTGGGTCATTTGTAGGCGTTCGTACTTGATACATGTTTGTACCCTAGAAAAACCGTAGTGTGCTGTCAATAGAATTTTTCTAGATAGCAGGGAGGAGAAGCAAAAATGATTTAGAGATAGATTATGAAACAAAAACTTAATTATAGATAATAGCCTCCAGATTACAATAAAACATGAACTAATGGTGTATCTAATCCACTAATCCATTTTTAAGTAAATTCTTCTTTCAAATAAGAAGGCCCTGGCTTGAAGGGGTCGGATTCTTCATATGCCTCTGGTCTAAAAAACCCAGCATCGTTCACTCGGTTGCTTATCACTTGAAGGATGGCTTTCTTCTTGCCCCCATATTCGTCTCTGTTGTTCTCCACATACTCAATAGCCTCGGCCGCTACGTCATTGACAAAATCAAACCGGTTATCTTCCGATAGCAGTAGTCTCTCGATGTCCATTCCCAAGAGCTGTCCTCCGTCTTTTACCTTCCGAACCTGCTCCTCGAGGAATGGTACTCTCTCCATCTTGTATCCCAGCATGTCATCTTTCTTTGTCTAAAGAAGGAAAAATTTGCAAACACTTTCACGTCACTGATCAACACCAACAAAAAGGATAATGATAAGGATCGAAAGCAACATAAAGACTGCATGCCTACGATGGATCTTGTTACACGACTCATAGAAAATCAGCTGGAAAATGCCAAATTGCAGATAAACAACCAGATCCATTTCCATACACTAGAACTCGCCATGGGAGCTAGCTCAAATTGTCAATAGATAATGAGTAATGGGTTGTTTCTACAATATCACAGAATCGTCACACATTTTATTATCGGATTAAATACATGCCGAAACCAAATTACAGAACCATGAACATGAGTTTATACTAAATTTCAAGCCATATATCCTTTTGATAAGCATTCACTTACATGAACATTTAAATTTAGACACGTGAAAACTCTAAATTCCTGCTCCTCGTAATAACACCGGAACTTATAGTTATTCTTCGCCGTGAATTAGTTCTACCTCCAAAATTGGATTGCTTAAAGCTTGCCAAAAGTTTTAAAAACCATTAATGGGGCCTCGTTCGGTGTATAAGATTGGATTGGATAACTCACTACATTCAACGTATGCTTAAGCAATAAATCAATGTCAACTTCCCAATTTTGTCTTACGTCGAAGCTAGAAGATTGATCGGTCACGAAGAAAACGTACGCAACAAAATTTGAAAGTTGACATCCAATTCTTCATTCAACATATATCGAATCTAGTAACTATCCGACCCAAATTCCAATCCTCGATATCAACGAGTCCCACAATCTTCTTCTTTCTTTTGTCCACCATTTCTTTTAGTGCTCAATGAAATACAATTCCCAACCATCAAAATCAACAATTTCTATACTATTTAAAAGCATTAACAAGGAAAATTAAGGAAAATTTAATTGGGTTTTCTCTTTTGTACCAGTTTTCTTCGCCGCCACACTCTGCGACCTCTGTCATCTTTCTGCATCCGGGAAATCACCTGCAAAGTGTTTCACGTCAAAGCAACAACAACAAAACTTTATCTCACTACGCAAAATCGGCTGCATAAATCATACAACGCCACTACGATCGGTTTTGCGCCAAAATTTTAAAAAATTAATAATAATTTCACAGAAAACAAAATTGAGAAGAAACCCAACAAAATTCAGTAAGAAAAGGTAACGATTTCTAACCTTCGGCCTCATGGAACAGCTCCAAAGCGTCGAACTTTCCACTCTCAGCTGCATCCTCTGCAGTGAAAAAAATAAGAATCAACTTAAAAAATAGTAAGAAATTAAGAATTTGAATTTCGCGGATACTGGATTTTATTTTTATCCAAATTATTTTAGAGAGAGAGAGAGAGAGAGAGAGAGAGAGAGTATTACATGGGAAGGAGGTGAGAGAGTGAAGACGGGGAGTGTCGAGAAAGCCATCGCTGTGCGTTGGCCGTTGCGTTATCCCCTCCTCCGCCTTCCACCTTCTTTAGGTTTATGCTTTAGCTGTTCGCGGCAAAAATGTCCTCACACTAATCTGAATTTACATGTATGCCATCGCATTTGATACTATCGTCCACGTAAGCAAACCACGAATGACATGTTGAGGACGGAACCATGGAAGGACCAGAATGATTCCAGCATGCCTGGTATTTTTTTATACATAAAAAACCTAGAATTGTTTTCTTATTTCTTTCAGGTTCGATTTAAGGATACTAACTCTTATACAGTTAATTGATGTTACTGTCGATTTTGTTTTGAGGGACTCAGGTGATAAAAAAAAAGAGAAGAAGTAAGCGAGAATTAATTTTTATTTTTTATTATCCTTTTATTTTATTCCATGAAGTCTTATAAAAGTACTACTTTTTCTTTTGCGTTTGTTTTTGTTTTTTTGTTTTTTTCTGTTTTTATTCTTTGAAGTCCTCTAATACTCTTACTTTTTTGTTTTTTCACTTTAAAAAAATTATTACTTTTTCTTTTGCTTTTTTCTTTTTTTTTATTCCCCTCATTTTTCCTTCCTTGGTTCTTCCGCTCGCATCTAGAAAGGACTTTTATTTTGATAATGAGTCATGATAATGGACGTGGGGGTTGAGTTGATAAAAAGACAAAAATAACCTTACACCAAAACCAAATGACGGTGGTTGGTAACTTAAGAGAGCGTTATTTTAAGGGTGAGAATTTAGGCCCCAAACTCAAATGACATTCCTTATTTTTCTTATATCAAGAGAGTGATTTCAAGTGAGACTTTAGGTCCCTCGTGAGCTAAAATTTTATCTCTGCCACTAGACATGTTGAGTTACTTGAAATGAAAAAAATTCATGAATGAGAATGATATTTGATTATTCATGCATGAGATAAGCTGCTAAGTGATCGCCTAACTGGTTAACCACTTTACTTTTAATTTGTTGTGCTAATAACGTATGATATGTGAAAAAGTAAGATTATACAGAAAAATATCTTCTCATAAGTAACATCAAACAAACCAAAAAGTGAGATTATATAGATAATATCTTCTCATAAGTTAAAATCGAACAAATGATTTTAGATGGCAACAGAATTTTTGAAATCCAACTTTATTCCTCTAATTTTGAAGTTGGATTTCAAAATTCCAGTGGATCCCATCAACTTTATGATTCTCAATATTCAGTAAACACTGGAGTATCTCATAATCGAAATTCAATTCCGCTCTTTGATTCCTATTACCTTTACGTAAATGTGCCATTATTACTATGTTGAATTGCTTTATGGTGACTATATCAATAATAAGAACGCTCATTGGTATTACAAGGAAAAATCGCAGACATTGGTGCCAACAGCTTAATTTTCCAAAAATAAAAAATAAAGTATTGAAACCCTTTGAAAAAAGTTAAGAAAACTAATGAAAATAACTTGAAAATTTTGAGTTTTAATCAAAAGGATAAAAAAGTGTTGTAAGTAAATAGTATCATGAGTGACTTTGTAGAGTAAAAATATCATTTTTGTTAAAAATAAATAGTACCAAAAGTGTTTTGTTAAAACTTCCTTTAAATTTAGTACTATTTTTTCTTGAAAATATTGGTTGCTATTTGAAAGTAGTACTTACAAGGAGTATTTTCTCTCATGTTTTTCTTGGAAACCAGCACCACCATCATCGCCTTATTCCTTCTCGGCATCCACCCATCATGGCACCTCCATTAACAAATGATCTCAAGTATGCAAGAAAATAGTGTTGAATATACACAAACATATGGCGACTTACAATTATCCTAGCTATTATTCTAATAAATAGTCAATTCCTAGTTGACTACGGAAGGATTGCTTCTTTGAAAGTTGTATTTTTCCAAATTTTTCACGATCATCGAAGTTGGTATTCCTTTGATGCCCTCACAAATTTGGAAAATGCAAGGGCAAACTTTGTTGTAAAGGAAAAGTTGTCTTTTGGTGATTGAAATGTTGCAGGTTTGAGTCTGGAAATAATCTCTTTGCAAAATAGAAGTAAGATTACGTGCGATAAACGTTCTTCCGATCCTTACAAAGTAGAGAGTTTTGTTGGATTTGACTCGTCAAAGTAGGCATTATTGATTACGGGCCGACTATATCGACAAGGAAAGGGGTGGTTATGTGCAAATTTTTGGTATTCCATGTCTTGCAGGACATTGGCGAAAGTAAGAAGTCTAGAGAGAGGGACAACAGCGAGAAAAGGGATGGCTGTCACGGGCCGACGATATCGACACGGAAAGTGCCAAGGGTGAGAGCGGCTGGGAGAGAGTGTTTGTGAGTTTTTCATTTCTTAACTACTTAAAAAGAGCAAAAATTAAAATTTTAAAGAATAATTCTAAAGGTGGATTGTGTTTCTAAGATTGTGGAGGTGTTAATAGAAACACTCTAACAAAAACAAATCAAAATAAGATCCATAGGAGATGTAAAAAAATCCTACATAAACTGTTTTGACAAAAAATAGAAGGCGTTTTTTTTATTCCAAAAGAGACGGCAAAATCTTATACATACTGGCATTCTCCACTTTGCTGTCAAATTTGAAGGCAATGTCAAAATTTTCACTTTGTTTTTGTTTTGTTTTGTTTTGATGATGGGCTCACATATTTCTTCATTTATTGTTTAATTTATTATTAAATTCTGAGCCACTTTATATTATAAATAACTAAAAAGCATTTGACTATGACATCTCAGTTAAAATATGATAGTTTACAAAAAAAATTTTTGCCACATCAACTATAGAAATGAAATTTAAAAATTTTATTTAACATATAAGGACGGTCAAAATCTCTCTTGTTGTGATAAATTCGGTTCAATGAACATTTCCTAAACATTTGCAATTAGCTTTGATTGATATCTGGATACAACTGCAACAAGATGCCTGTGATATGGTTTGAACTCACTTTGCCATTAAAGAGAAATCAAGTTGTAAATCTAATGCAAAAGTTTCAAGCAAGGTGTTTAGAATCATTTTAGCAAAAGCAAAGACAAATTTATATATAAAAAATATCTTTTCAAGTTTGTCCTTGGACTACATGTACTATATGAGGATTGGGATTCTCTTCAAATCCCTTCCATATGGATACTTCAGATCCTTCAATTAGAGAGCTAAAGAGAGTAAGAGATGGAGGAGAGGGAAGAAGGTGAACAAAAGAAAGTAACACATGAAAGAAGATGAGTAGGAGAAGGTGAAGATGGAAGACGATGAATAGGAGAACGTGAAGGTGAGCAGGGAACTAATTCCTAGTTGTTTGATTTTCAGTTGAACGAACACGATTGAAGGATTCAGATAGAAGTCGGAGAAGATTATATTTCATTATATGACACATAATAATTAGATGAACTGATCAAGACGGTGTGTCTGTTTCTTAAGGCTGATATGGCTGTAGCCTAGGGCAAATTTTGGAATTTACAAAAGAACATCATGTAGTTTCATAAGCGGAAGTCGTCCAATTCATAACTAGCCCGAACCTTTTTTGGTAATAGCAACCTTCCTCGAACATAAAAAGAAAATTAGCTCTCCCTGTAAACTTTCCAAGCTCCACCTTTGGTTTTTTCACTTGCTTACGAGTCTGAATCGAGTTCGAATTCTGTTCTTATAAACTTAAAATATCTCTTAATTATTAAGATAATGTGTTTGTCTTATTACGCTCGATGAGTCCCATTTATATTTCCCTAAATTAGGGTACATAGCCGACAATGTGTACTATGCAGACCGCGTACTCTCCATTACCTCACAACTTTTGTAGTACGTTATCCCAAATTAATGCCTAAGCCGCGTTAAACCGTCATCTTCATGTGAAAGAGGAGGGATTTTTTAACGTGTGACCGACACACGAAATAGTACATCATGTATCACATACAAATGGTAAAATTTATATGTTAAAAGTTAATAACTTAAATAATAAATTTTTTTTATCACTTACATAAAAATACATGATATTATCGCCTGTGTTTATAATGAAAAATTTGAAAGGGACTATAAAAATAAACAATTATTAACAAAAGTAATTATTTATTATTACCTCACAGTTGGGTGTTGGGGAAAGTAAAGTAAACCAGACTGAACTGGTAAATCTGGCAGCTCGCCTCCACTGACTCTGCAAATTGGACTCCTCTCTTTATCTCTCTCCTCCCTCTCTCTATAGATTCTGCAAATCTTCTAGGGTTTTCAAACTTGAACAATTTTCTCACGCTTTCCGACGAACCAAACAGGAAAGAAAGAAAATGGAAAACAGAAAAAACAGAGGAGGACAAAGGACACTAGGAAAATGACCGAGCTCAGAACTCAGAAGTAACCCTTACCCTTTGCTTCTTTGACTCCTGGACCAAGACAATCTGAACCCCTAGACCTCCGATTCCCGGAAAGTTGTGTACTTTTCCCGGAAAGTTGTGTGCTTTCCCGGGAAGTTAAGAATCCTAGGTTTTTGAGAGAGGTGGTTTTGGGAGATGGACAGGTCTAGATCTAAGCGGTACTACTATGAACAGGACTACGATACGGAGACTGTGGGTAGGACGAGGCCTCGGTACAACCACCACTATGCGAACAACAACCACCGCCACCGCGGAAGTGGCGGCGGCGGCGGCGGTGGTGGTGGAAGACCCAATAAGCCGCCTCAGCAGGACCCGTCGGTTACGGTAACTACGACGTACCGTATTCTCTGTCACGATATGAAGGCTGGAGGGGTGATTGGGAAGTCCGGTAGCATCATTAAGTCGATCCGGCAGCACACCGGCGCATGGATCAACGTGCATGAACTGATTCCCGGAGACGAGGAGCGGATTATTGAGATTTCCGATACGCGGCGGCGGGACCCGGAGGGGCGAATGCCGTCGTTCTCGCCGGCCCAGGAGGCGCTATTTTTGGTCCATGAGAGGATTCTGGAGAGTGATGGTGCAGGGTTTGGCGGTGAGGAGGAGGATGAGTATGGTGGCGGGGTTAGAGGAGGTGGCGGCGGCGGCGGGAATCGAGTGGCGACGCGGCTGGTCGTGTCGAGAATGCATGTGGGGTGTTTGCTTGGGAAGGGTGGGAAGATAATTGAGCAAATGAGGATGGAGACAAAGACCCAGATTAGGGTGTTGCCTAGGGATCAAAATCTGCCCCGCTGTGTTTCGATGTCGGAGGAGATTGTTCAGGTTTCGGAACTTACAGATTTACCTGCATTCTGATTCATGTGTTGCATGTCACATATTGATGAACTTTTCAGCTGCATTCCATTTTTAGTAATAGGTGCCATGTTTGGAAACTTTTGTTTCCGGTTAAGCTTAGTAAAAACTGCGAAAACCATCAGACCGGACATAAAACCGATTGTTGGAAGCTCGATGATTTAGTAAATGACCCGTACTGCGAGTGAATTAGGCTGATTGAAGGAGTGTTTTCGTGTCCGCGGAATTTGCTGAGGTGTTTGTAGTTCTAATTGGTAGTTTTTTTGTGAAGAAATTTGTAGATTTTAGTTGCATCTTGTTGGACAGGAGAGTGTTAAGCGGATTTAAACATCTCTTTCGATATTTAGTTACATTGAAGTTTGTTTTATGTAAACCATTGATTGGCTTGAATGGCTTACGCTACGCTTTTAAGATACCACTAAGCATGTGTTGCATTTCTGCTGCAGGTAGTAGGGGATCCGAATAATGTGAAGAATGCTGTGGCAATTATTTCATCACGCTTGAGGGAGAGTCAGCATCGGGATCGCAGTCATTTCCAGGGGCGAGTGCATTCACCTGAACGGTTCTTTCCTCCTGATGATGATTATATTCCTCATATGAACAATGCAGGACGGAAGGCACCCATGGATGGGGCTCCCTTTGTACCGCGATTATCTAACCCCAATATCAGAAACAACAACTTTGCCCCCCGTTCATCTGGTTATCCAATTGAACCTGGGTCTGCTCATATGACTGATAATGTGCAGCCCTTTGCTGAAGACCTTGTGTTTCGAATACTCTGTCCAGTTGACAAAGTTGATCTTATAGTTGGAGATTCTGCCGGAATTATGGAATTGCTTCAAAATGAAATTGGTGTAGATGTCAAGGCTACAAACCCTGTGGTTGGTGAAGATGAACAGATAATCATAATTTCTTCCGAGGAGGTACTTCATAATTATCTGTTGTTTATCTCGATATATAGTAAACTTGTATGGGTGCATTTTCTTCTGTTTGTGTGAAGTGATGATACACCCTCATTGCGAGTGGCACTGCTAACTAATCTGGACATGTTACTCGCAATGATTAGCTTTTGTACATGCTTATCCTTCCCCGCCCGCTTCTTTGTTCTATCTTTTTGTGGAAAGGTTTTGACCATTTAATGTGTGTGCATAGGGTCCTGATGACGAGCTGTTTCCAGCTCAGGAAGCTTTGTTGCATATTCAAACTCGCATTGTCGATCTTAGTCCAGACAAAGAGAACATTATAACTACTAGGTTACTTGTCCCAACAAGTGATATTGGCTGGTTAGAGGGAAGAGATGGGTTGTTATTGGAAATGAGGCGACTTACGGGTGCAGATATACAAATTCTTCCCATAGATGATCTTCCCGCGTGTGTATCAGGGGACGATGTGCTTATACAGGTTTGTCATTCTATTTCTACCTGCTAATTTCATGGAAATGCCAGAATTGTGGTTACATGCCTTTCTTCTCGTTCTTTGAGAGGCTTTCTTGGCTGACCTTTTTTTGTTCGTTTGGCTGAATACCTTCTTAGTGGACTTGAAAACTAAAAACGATACTAAACTTTTGAAACATCACATGGTTGGTTCATTTTTAAGTGGGGCTTGTATATTTAGATATAGGATGATCTTGGACTGTGCTATGTGGAAAATCCACTGGAAGAGATAAAGGTCTGTTCGTCCAATTATGCTGTTTGACTAGAATTTCTTGTGAACGCTTGCTTCTATCCCATGTCTGTGTCTTTGAATATGGCGTCTACAATTTGGTGGACAAGATGAATTACGCTTTAGACAATTCTGAATGGCTCCTACTTGCCATCTACAGATTGTAGGGGAAATAAAAGCAGCTCGAGATGCCCTTGTTGAGGTGACGTCAAGAATACGGAGTTACTTGTATAGAGAGTTGTTTCGAAAGGATACGACACCACCGGCTTTTGCACCAGGCCCTGTGGGCAGTGCTTTCGCAACGGAGCCATCTTTGAATAACACATTTCCAATTCGTGAAGCTCATACTGGAAATGATCCTCCTATGAAATTGTATCAGAATGTGCAAACCGGGGGAATAGCACAGCTATCAAAGGTTGCTTTAAGAATGCTCATTTACTGTCCATCTTACAGTTTCTTTTCTCCTTTCAGTAATCACTACATGGTTTTACTTGAGTATATCCTTCTTTCATTTCTTTGCGTAGGATGCTGGAAGGATTGCCAGTGAAACTGTGAAGCTAAACGAAGGTGAACGGCGTGAAGATGTTCTGAGTTCTTTGAATAGGTAGCAACTTTCTTCTCCGTTTAACTATTAAGGCCTCTTATTAATCATAGGCTCATTTTATTCCTTGTGTGTGTGTTTGTGTGTCTGGATTTGCTACCAATCAATGTTGAATTATTCATCTTATTGACGCTTTCTCAATATTTTCTGTTAGAATGCCTGTGACACTTGTCACTAGGAGTATACTTGAAGTTGTGATACCAGAGCAGGCAGTTTCAAAGCTCATAACGAAATCGAGAAACAAGCTTGCTCAGATCAGCGAGGTCAGCCTGATGAACTCTTTTAGTCGTTTGCCTTCTTTGTTTTCCGACTTTAGCTATGATTGATTGTATTTTGCGACTTGTATTTCAACCTAAACAGTTATCGGGAGCCAGTGTGACCCTGGTAGAGGATAGACCGGAGGAAACACAAAAGATCATTCGAATTTCAGGAACTCCAGAGCAGGCTGAGAGAGCTCAGAGCTTGCTTCAGGGCTTTATTTTAAGCAGTGAGTCTCTCTTTCTCTCCAAGTGTATGTTGTATGTCCGCCTACGTTCTTTCTTGCATTTCTGATGGTCTTCCTGTAATTTGACTCATAAACCCTCCTTTTTCATCAGCACAAGAAGACGGCCCTTAGACGAGCAAGAGCAAAATCGATGCTAAAATTTTGAGCTGGTCTCGCACTCTCGCTGCATATTTTGCTATTCAGATCATTTCTGGATGTATTGTCCTGCAAGGTAGGGAGTTTTTGCTCCATAGTTTAGGCACACATCGGTTTATATGAATGTATCCACTGTAAATGTAATCTCTAAGAACGCTTTAGGTCTAGTTCTCTTCAACATTTCGATTTTCCTGCACGAATCTGGGACGTGGGAAAGCAATTTTTTTTTCGTCTGTGTGTATTATGTTTTGCGTTGATGATCGATGATCACGCGTCCGGTGCTGTACTTATGCCGTGATCTTACATTAAATCATTGATGGTTGCATGTTCAAGTGTTGCAAATCAAATTAAGCTGTGTATCACTTTTGGGGATGAATCTTTGCTACTGGTGGTGTGAACTGGCCAATTCTTATTCCCCTTCAAACACCAAGTACACCTTGTGAACTGGTCCTACCAAAAACACAGGTCTCCGCAAAGTCGTATATGGGGCCTGGTGCCTGTTCAGAAGGTCAAAGAAGTTGGTGACCCTATTAGTTCATTATTGGTTTACAGAATCATAGTACCCATTGGCTTCGGTTCTTGTTGGACTTATGTCGGGTTCACGTTCTCAAGTTCGAATCCTTCTATAATGCTAATGAGATATAAATACGAAACATTTTCATGGTAGAAATGAGTAAGGTCAGTTGGTTAGTGTAACGTGTTTGTCTGTTTGCACGAAAGTTCTGAATATCCCCCTCTAGAGTAGAGTAGTCTTTTAGAAGAAAACATAAAAGAAACGTAAGCACTCATGCTCATAAGCCCCGTTGACTAGATGGGCCGAGTCACCAAACCCAACCCAACCCGAACTCGCTGAGTTAACCCACTCACTTTAGCGTCCACCATTCCCGTTATCCTTTGCCGCTTTTGACATCTCGGCCAGCTTTCCGCTCTCACTCTTCAGTCTCTTCTGCAACTCCTCCTCTTCCTCCACCACCACCAATGGCAGCTTCCCTTCTTCTCTCTCCTCCCTTACCCAACAACAACGGGTACTCTCTCACTCTCTCTCTCTCTCTCTCTCTCTCTCCAGAATTTCCATATAATTTCAGTTTTAATTTGTATTAATTATGATTATGCCGGTTTGATTCACCAAAGGTTGGATTTTTAGCAAAACAATTTCCAAAATATTTGAACAAATGGTTTTTACATAGTTGAATTTGTTGGGTTTGGAGTTGTTCATACAAGTATTGGGCTCTTACACTCTAATGCTTTTGCTTTGAACAATTCAGGGTGAGCCAAGTGTGCTTGCATCACATGTTGCACTCTGGCCATTTGCACAAAAGCAGCAATTTCTTCTCTGTTTGTCTCCCGAAAGCGAATTGCAGCTTCAAGCTTTTCATGGTACCTGTTAGAAACTTTGACCTCTGTTGCGTCTCCAGAAACCTTGCTTCTGTTGGCTCATTGGATGCAAACCTGGCAGCCCAACAAAAGCACTTTCACAGGTGCAATTTTTTCCCTTCCCAAAGCTGCCTAGAAAAGCACTTTAACATGTACAGTTCCTTTGTTTTAGTTTTGTTTTGCTTTCTATTGATTTTTGCTGAGTGCAGTTTTGAACATAATTAGGCCTGTTTGGTGCTTAGGAATGGATTGGATTAGGTAACTCGTAAGACTATCTTGAAGTAAGAAATGAAGGGTATTTCATTTGTAGGGATTGGAGGGGATACGTTTTAAGGTGTTGATATCCCACCAATTGGTGGGGATCGGAAGGGGTAATTTCATTTCATGAGTAATCCATTTTATACCTTCAACTTAGACAAAATTTGTTCATTTCTTCGTTAACATGCCTTGAATGTTGTAAGTATCCAGTCAAATTCAATCCTAAGCACCAAACGAGTCCTTAGTTTCATCTCAAAATGGTGAATCAACGACCCTAAACCAGTTGTAACGATTAGCAGGTTCAAAACTTCTTTTAAGCAATCAAGCGATAAATTAGACGGGATGAAAAGTTTTGAGGGAGAGCTGCAAGAGTTATTTGATGAAGTCAAAAGGATGATTATGATGGGGAACAAAAATGATGCCATAGACCTACTTCAGGCCAATTATGAAGATGTGAAGGAACGGATGGATGCCGGCATTAGAGGCATTGAAGAAGCTGCCACCATTGACATCATAGCTCTAGGATACATGGCTATTGGCGACTTGAAATTTGTTGGTTCCCTACTGGATATGGTAATTTCATTTTTCCTTATGTAGGAAAGGCATGTATAATTTTTCTCCCCCATTGCCCTATGTAAGATTATTGCTCTCCTTTTTTGTTTGTGCATTTTAATGGATGGCCAGTTGAATGAAGTTGTTGGCAGTCTAAAGGATGATGAACTGCTTCTGGATTCAGTTCTCGTGCATATGGGGAGCATGTATTCAACTTTGGGAAAGTTTGAGAAATCAATGTCTGCATATAGGAGGGCTATTGGTAACATGGAGAACATATATGGTAAGTTCTCTTGTCAATTTGGAGCCTTTTCACGACTCGTAACTCAGTTGTCTATTGCCGAATGGCGTTATATGACTTCTTTGGTGAATGATACTAGATGGCTAAGAATGATACTAGATGGCTAAGGGCTGGTTTGGTATTGATGTGCTTTGAAAAAAAGCTGCTTCTGCTGTACTGTGAGAATAAGCAGCTGTGAAATAAAGCAGCAGAGTGTTTGGTAAACTTTTTTGTAAAAGTGCTTTTGAAAAAAAAAAAAAAAGCAGTATTAGAGTGTTTGGTAAACTTTTATGTAAAACAGATGTGAAAAAAAGCCGGTTTTTCAAAGCTGGGTTTTGCAGCTTCTTGTTTTTGGCTTTTTTTCACCCAAAACTGTGAAAAAAAGCTGAAGCTGAGTGTTTACCAAACACAAAAACAGCTCCCAGTTTTTTTTGATAGCAGCTTTTTTCAGAATCACCTCAGTACCAAACCAGGTCTAAGTGACTTGATCAACTTAAAGACGTTATGATAATATTTTGTATTTAAGTCCTTTAGTTAGCATAACCTAACACAAAATGAAGTCATGATGTATGTGATTTTACATGATTCCATTGTGGCTTCACTGATTGTTGTCTGCAATGTTGGAGCGTTTCTGTGTGTTTTGAGTGGTTATTGCCATCTTTTCTTCAGGGGAAAATAGTGTTTTTCTTATCACACCAATTTTGGGGATCGCAAAAGTTCTCACCTCCATCGGAAGAACTTCAAAAGCAGTAGAATTCTACAACCGTGCAATTACTCTTCTAGAATCAAGCAGAGGTGCTGAAAGTGAGGATTTGGTTATACCTTTATTTGGCCTTGGCAATCTTTTGCTCAAAGAAGGAAAGCCTACCGAGGCAGAAACTCCTTTTCTAAGGTTTAATTGCTCTCCGCCTTTCTGTAGATTGGATTACTTTGTTTCTTGTGCACCGACTGATTCTTAGCAGGTTTAGTTTGATCACTTTCATTGTTTCTCGTCGTTTTCAGAGTTTTGAACATATACAAAAAATTATATGGAGAAAATGATGGACGAGTTGGAGTGGCTATGTGCTCCCTGGCCCATGTGAAGTGTGCCATGGGTAATTGTGCAATCTCTCTCTCTCTCTCTCTGCGCGCGTGTTTGTCTCTCTCTCAATAGCTTCTCAGTTTCACGACTCTGATTCTTTACAGGAAATGCAAATGAAGCCATCTCTTTATATAGAAAAGCGCTCGAAGTGATCACGTCTTCCAATTATATGGCCTTAGATGACAGCATAATGGAGAAGATGAGGATAGATTTGGCAGAGTTACTTCATGCTGTTGGAAGGTAGAGTTAATTCTACATTGCAATTATCTAATGCTAATTTCAGAAGAACTGGAAAGCATATTGTTCCACAGTTATTACATGATAGTGGCGGTTATTTAGTTATTATTCTTTGACTAGATGTTGACAGTTACAGTCGGTAGATATAGTAAATTTTCGTCATAAAACCTACAATTGATCATTCTCTTTAAGCATATTCATTTTATGGAATGCTTGCAGAGGAAAGGAAGGCCGAGAGCTGCTGGAGGAATGTCTGATGATCACAGAGAGACATAAAGGTAAAGAGGACCCCAGCTCAGCGACACACCTTATTAATCTTGCAACTTCGCATTCACAGTCAAAGAATTATGCGGAGGCTGAGCGCTTGCTGAGGACAAGTTTGCAGATCATGGAAAAGACAGTGGGAGCTGATGATCAATCCATCACGTTCCCAATGCTGCACCTCGCCGTTACACTCTACCATCTGAAACGGGATGAAGAAGCTGAACAGCTTGCCCTGGAGGCTTTGCGCATTCGTGAAATAGCATTTGGGAACAATTCCCTTCCTGTTGGTATGTTGTTATTTTAGTTAAGCTCAAATAAATTACGGGGTCATTTCACATTTGGTCCTCATCTGATGTGTTACGATGATGTATTTGGCAGCGGAGGCTCTGGACTGTTTGGTGTCGATTCAAACCAGATTAACGAAGGATGACGAATCGTTACTTGAGCAGCTGAAGAGGGTTTTGAGCATCCAAGAGAAAGAGTTGGGTGCCGAGAGCGAGGAGGTGATGATCACCCTGAAAAAAATTGTATTCTATTTGGAGAAACTAGGGAGGAAAAACGACATTTTCCCTTTGCAGAAAAGATTGTCGGCACTTCGATTGAAATTTAAGCAACGGATGCAACATTAATTACTTGTGATTAAATACATGCAAGTATTGTAGTCGGTCTTAAACTTTAAATTTTAAAATTTTGGCACCGGTTTCGATGATTCCGGCGGGCATCGCTGATGAAGTCACACAACAATAATTAGGGTGTTGATTGTGATTTACGACTTAACGACAGCGAGGAACCTTGGAATAGTTGTTTGGAGGAGACACCGCCACTACAAGGCAAAAAGATAAGACGTAGAGTAAACAACGGCTGGTGTATTGTCATGTGGAGTGTTCATCTATATTTTCAATAATGATATTTGGCTTCTTTGTTTCTGAAATTAACACGACTCTTCGTAATGATTATTGAGATTTAAAATCGATATAATCGGTCTCTGAGTTTGTCCATCATCAATTATTTTAGTTTTTTTATGAAAATCTCTATTAAATAAGATTAAAATGATACAAATAACCTCAAATTTTATCAAATTACTGTGGCTCATTGTTTATTTAATTGAGATATTTTTGTCATTTTCATCCTTATTTAACAGAGATTTTTCATAAAATGACTAAAATGATGTCAATGACCACTTCTATAGACTTCAAAACTCATAAACTATTTTGGCTAAAAAAAATCATGATATTTTAAAAGGGAATTCGAACTTAGCTGCGTGAAGCGAGTAAAACTCACTACAAGGAGCATGCATGTTATTGTTGACCAGCTGACTTAACAATACTCTAAAAGACATATTCAAACTCGGCTACAAAGACACACTTATATTAAACAATTAACTTGTCTAACTGTGTTGTAATTCATGAGAAGGGGAACTTAGACCTACAACTCGGTTATGGGTAATAAAAATATTACTCTGACCAACCGATCTAACTTTACATGTAAAAATATGACATGTCCGGTCAATGGTGGGTTCAACTTGCGTCCCATAACACGTACGAAGGACGGTTTGGAAGTGAGTGATGTGAGATCTTTTCTATCATGTCAATTTCTGAAACGGAAAATGGGTGGCATGGCCTTGAGCCCATGTTTAAATTACCAATTTGGCAAAACACTTGTCAAAATTTAAAGCCTACAAGTTAATGTCCCTATCAAAATGGAAAGAGAAATAATATCCCAATAGGAACTTCAAAACGAATGGATGCCATAATGCACATTGCACCCCCAATTGTAGCAATATGACTGACAAAGAGAAACTTACATATCACTGGTACATCATTACATATCATTTTGTGTTAATTATGTAATGTTTAGTGTTAATTTCTTTTTATATAGCAATTGTGATTGACACAGAATATGACTATGGTGGTGTAAACACTACTATATGACATCTTGTATTAATCATAAAATATAGGTTTTTTTAGCCAAAATGGGTATGAGGTTGACATAGCTTCTTACTTTGGTCTCTGAGATTTAAAATTGATAAAACGGGTACCTAAGTTTGTCCATCATTAATTATTTTGATCATTTCATAAAAAATTTCCGTTAAACAATAATACAATGACAAAATACCTCTAATTTTTGTCAAATCATTTGATCCTATTCTTTGTTAAATTGAGGGTATTTTTATCATTTTTAGTTTTTATTTAACGATTATTTTTTTATGAATGACTAAAATAATTGACGGTGGACAAATTCAAGTACTAGTTCTATTGATTTCAAATCTCATGAACCAAAGTAAGGAGTTACGCTAATTTCAGAAACTATTTTAACTAAACAAACCTATAGTAATAAGAGTTACTTTTTATCACATAACAAATAATTGACACAAAACTTAACGATGACGATGACAGTCTAACTAAAAGTCTTTTTTCCCACCAATGAAACAACGAACGTGTATTTTCCCACCAAAATTAGGACCCAGTACATTTTCCACATCGACGTACAACCCTCTTCAGCACAACGTACCACTCCGTTCAGCACAAAAAGAAAGTGTCGCAAAGCTTCAGACTTTGGTATTTTTGGCTATTTTACACTGAATTGAAAACGGATATTACCGACTTGCATTATTTTAGCAAGCAAGCAAGCAGGCGACGGTGAAGTAGAAAACAAGAAGGAAGGAGGAGAAGGAGGAGAAGGTCTCTCTGTCGTCTGCATCTGCTTTTTCGGATCCCAGAAAACGTATGCGAAATCCAGAATTCCCATCTCCTTTTGAAGGTAGTTTTTCTCTTTCTTTTCAAAATTTTCAGATGAAAGTTCAATGCTTTATTGCTCAATCTGTGTGTTTTCACCTTTTTGAATGGGATTTTGTAGTTTCCTTTTGATTTTCCCCAATTTTTTGGAGTGATCTGAGTTGGATTTTGCTCTAGTTGTGTAAATTTTCCATCTTTTTTTTATCAAAATTTGACGTTTCTGTATGAATAGGCGACCAATTTCCACTTACGGAATATATATAGCATGAACTAACTTGGTATTTGTCAAATTTGATTAGATCTTCAGTGTTTGCACCAAATTATCGTAGATTACGCAATTATAGAATCTGGTTTGGTTTTAGATTCCTTTTTTTACGAGCGATATTCTACTTTAAACTAATCTGAATTGCGGTAGGGGACTCAAATTTAGGTGCATAGCCTCTAGGCTCTAGCCAATGTTGTTACGCCCACGAGTGCTTTGATTTCCTGTTAAAAGTTGAAACACTGAATATTTTACAACTAGGTTGAGTAAAAAAATTATGGCGAAAGCATCAATCCTTTGTTCCCTATGTGTTGCTACGAGGTTGTATTGCTAGTTTTGCAAACCAAAGTTAAAGATTATATTTTGTGATATCATCTGAATTTGCGTCTTTGTTTCGTATTTAGATGTTCCTGCCTGTCTCGGATCTGTTTTTTTTTTTTTTTTTTTTTGTTGAGACTTATGATTTACCAGTTGAATCTCTTTCGGAGTTAGACAAGTTGAAAGCTTTCGAATTCCTAATTACGTATTCAGATTAGATGCCTCACCGAGTGTAGTACAACTGAATATTATTTTTTCGTTGTAAAATCTGTTACAGATAGACAAGATATGGCGGCAGCAGGAGCACGCACTACATGGCAGCGTAGAGCAAACTGTTGTTTTGTCCAAGAAGATGCGTGGAGCGCTCCAAAATTTTCTTCCTGCCCGTCGTCATCTTCCTCAAAAGCAGAATCTGATATTGCACCTGAGAACCTCAAACCAGATTGCATGCCTTATAACCCAAATCCTGAACTAGCACCCAACACCAAGTGGTGGTTGAACCTGGAACCCAACTGTGGGCCGCAGGAGTTTACGTATGAACAGCTAGCAGTCCTGGAGGCTGAACTTGAAGTTTTAAATTCTGGATTCGTTCATAAAACTCCGATCATAAGTGACTATTACCAGTCCAACGGGGTTTTGGGTACTCAAATTGATATGAAGAATAGTGCTAATTCTTTTGTTGAGAAGCCGTGCCAGGTTTCTGTCACTTGTACAAAAAGTGACCAGAATAAAGGAATGCAAGAGCTCAATGCTGGAATTGGGAATGATCCACAAGTTCCTAAGAAAAAGGACTCGGGCGAGTTTTGGTACTCAGATGATCATCTCATGAACTTGGATTCTTTGAACTGCTTGAGCTCTGAGGAACCCAAGAAAATGTCTTCCAGTTTGGAATCCCAGTGGGTGGGAACTGAGAAAACTGAACCGTGGTGGCGCTCTGCAGGTAAAGATGAGTTGGCTTCCTTGGTTGCTCAGAAGTCACTTGAACATATTGAGAATTGTGATCTCCCGCGGCCTCAGGTTAAGCATCGTAGGAAGGGTCCCTCTGCGTTCAACCCTAATTCAGCCATGGATCAGATGGCTGAAATGGGGTTCTCCAATATGGACACCTTTACATGGGGAAGCTTTACTTCTGGTCACTCAACACATGAGTCTTGCAGTCCTTTAAGGTAATTTTGTATCTTTTGCTTTACAATTGTTTTCGCAGTTGACCACTATCATCTGGTATTCCTAGATCATTTGAACAAATTTAAAAAATTTATAGAACTGTATGGTCTATGTTTCATGATAATCGAAGATCAACCTGTTACCTTCCCTCTTACATGAAAGGGACAATTCTTCTGAAGTTTTTGTATGTTTCGAGGATCATCATGTAAACCGTAATTTTCGTAATTTTCCTTTGTGCGTATGTGAAATTATTGGCTCACTATAAATGTCTGCCTATTTCCCCCAGTATTAGAGTAATATGCCAGGCTTCTTTACTTTTCTGCACGAGCTTGCGATGCCTGTATCTAAATGAAGCAGATACCTTGTTGCTTGAAAACTTCTCGGAGATTACTTGGTCGAGCTTGAAAACTTCTCGGAGATTACTTGATCAATTTCATTCATGATGCCTTTCGTTTATTGTATAATTTGTTTCAGCAAGGATGAGGTGGAAACCCAAAAGAATTCAGAAGACAATCGAACCAAAGCCGAGCTGTTGGAAGCTTTGTGCCACTCTCAAACACGAGCTAGGAACGCAGAAAAAGCAGCAAAGCAAGCCCATACAGAGAAGGAACACATAATCACTCTGTTTTTGAAGCAGGCCTCGCAACTCTTTGCTTACAAGCAGTGGCTGCAATTGCTGCAGCTCGAGAACTTCTGCCTGCAGCTCAATAACAAGGACCAACCATGGTCCCGTCACAAAGGCAGGCACATGAAGAAGGGTCAGCGCAGGGCCGGAAAACGGGGCGGCAGACCAAGGTGCGAAATTAACACGGGCGTTGTTGCATTCGCGGTGGGATTGGGTCTTGCCGGGGCAGGTTTGCTCCTCGGATGGACGATGGGATGGTTGTTTCCAACGGTTTGAACTGTTCTTCATGCTTATAGCTTTACCTCCAAGTACGTATCAACTTGTTTGTAGATTTGTTAATCTTGTAAATACAACTCAGTTGATTAAGAGCGTTCTCTCTTTGCATCCGAGGTTCCGTTCGTATCCAAAAAACTTGTAGGTACAATAATTAGTGTTTTTGTCCTTACATAAGATGTAATTATGCAGAATTTGAGGGGAATTTCTCTAATATAATCAATATTTACTTCTCAATTTCATAAATATCAATTTTTATAACACGCTTAAATGCACCAAACTGCTGTAAAAGCAAATTACACTGCAACTAAAATCGTTGGAGTTTCTTTTTCATTCAAACTCACAACAAGACTGCTTACTTATCACCGGATCACCCACCGCGGCAACCCTCTCCCCTTCTGGCATCTGCTTATCCTTCTCCTTCACATTGTTTTTAAAATTTCAATTAAAAAATTAATATAATAATTAATTTTTGTTCTTATACTTTTGGTATGCCCTGGAAACCTAACAAATCAAAAGGAAATAAGGAGGGTCTAGCTAATTGGGAGCGACGACGGCATGTTGCCATCTGTTCTTCGATCACCAGGAGCTCTACCTTTTGTCAAAAGCCCATCAAAATTGCATGTAAGCAAACAAATTCCAATTTTTATTGCAAAACCGAAATCATAAACAAAACAAAAAAACATTTCTTGGAATTGAATTCAGGTTCATTCATAAACAGGTGTAATTGCAATAATTTTTTTTAAGTGTTTGGATTTAGAGTTAGTTTTGTTATTAACTTTGAGAGTATTGAAGTATATTCCAGTGAAAATTTGAAGTCTAGAAATTTGGGATATATTTGATAATTTTTATAAAAACTAATATTTATAAAATTAGAGTGTAAATTTTGATTACATGTGATAAATTCTTGAATTTAAGCATGTAATATAATAAACGCTAGATCTTTATTTCCACATGATAAATGTGGAAGAATTTAGATCCTCACCAGATTCTTTTTATGAGGATTTTGGAAATTCGTGAATCGTGTCCGTTCATCGTACATCGTGCGGTTAGAAATTATTTTAAATATTTTTATTTAAAATTAAATACAATATTAAAATAATTTATGAACGTACGATGTATGATGAACATACACGATTTATAGATTTCTAGATCCTCACCAAAAAGAGCAAGAGAAGATCTTGTTGGAATGTGGAAGGCCGACCTTATCACCATCCATCACTCAAATCGGCCATCCAAATCTGCACCTACTTTTTTTAGCTGCCATAATTAGATCCACTCTAGATTTTTATGTCTTGGACCACGATTTGAGAGATTCGGATCATTTAATTTTAATTGTACATCTTCATTAGTTCATTTCAGTTGTCATTTCACAAAAATCTAAATATTTAAACGGTCTGAATCTCTCGATCTGCAAGCTCTGAACACAGAGATTGGATCTCAACCCTTCCATCCAACCACTTATTATCCAAAAGGGACGCCCATTCAAGGCGAAAGCACAAGCCAAACACAATTCCTAATTGTTTACCATTAAAAATAAAATAAAATAAACACACACACAAAATTGCTTTGCTCTACGGGAGAGGAATTTGAACGTGACGGGAAGGCGGATCCGATGGGCAGTGAGATTCGAACGTGAGTGCAAAGAAGAGTATACAATGTTTAGCCAATTTATGTTGAGACGAAAGCGTAATCTAACCAAAATTAGAAGAAAGTTAGACTTCTAGAATGTGTATTGGACCAAAAGGAGAGTTTAATTTGACAATTTGGCAAATTAACAAGATCTGCGGATGAAACGACCCCGTGAAAAAGAATTAGTCAAAAGACAGTGGCAATGAACTCACTAATTGTTCTTAAACAATTAATTGTATTTGACAAATAAAGCAACAATTTAATTATGTAATTAGCTATTCTAATCAATTAAATGACGAGATTAATTAATGGGATTAATTATATTTTAAGTCCTTGAAACTCAAAATGTGTCGCCTAACTTCCAAGACTCAAATTGCTTCTCACCTACTCCTTCCCGTTCAAGTATTAGAGAGTTAAATAAGACTCAATTTGAGTTTTAGAGGGCATACGTGTAATTAATCTTAAGTTAATTAAATTTTGTTCTTTAAGACTGGTGTAACTCATCACTTTAGTCTTTGGGATTTGAATGAATAAAAGTGGTCGTTGAGTTTGTTCACTGTCAATCATTTAAGTAATTTCGTAAAAATCTCTGTTAACTAAGGACCAAAATGACAAAAATACACTCTATTGATAAACAATGGGCCAAAACAATTTGACAAAAATTAAGGGTATTTTGTCATTTAATCCTTATATAATAGAAATTTTTCTCGAAATATCAAAATTATTGATAATAGACAAAATCAAGGACTAACTCTATCGGTTTTGGGATCAAACGAACATAAATTTGACACTCTTTGGAACTTAAACAATTAAACACATATAATAGCTACTAAGATCATAAAAATAAGCACTCAAAAGATCAAAAACTTATTAACAATCAAAAATACAAGAGGACCGAAAGAAGGTATGACAATCTCAAAAACAATTTTATCTAAAAAAGCCGTCAACTTTTACATTAAATGCAGATGCTTCCTACTGTCTTCAGACTGGGTGAGTTTGTTGACTTTGACCATATCCGGTACAGCGGCCTATTCGCCAACAACTTCTCATATTCCTATAAGGACGCGGCCATATCCAACCAGGTTAAAGTCCTCAGTTTCTCTCCGAAATCTGTACAAAACGCAGATTGCCTCCCTCGCTCTCTCTCTCTCTAGAATTTGATATCACTCGTTCATCCCGAATACCATGCCGTTTTGCGAGGTTGCGTCGCCGCAGAATGCCGCCTCGGCGGACGCGAACCTCAACGACGGAATCAAAATCTTCTACCAGACGTACGGCCGCGGACCGACCAAGGTCCTCCTCATCATAGGTCGCCTATCTCGAAGATTCAGTTTTTTATTCTTTTTATTTTTTTCTGATCGGATTTTTTTTTCTTTCTGTTTCAATGATTTATACGAACTGGGTTTTGGTTTGCTCGGAATTTTCTGTGTTGTTGATGGATTTTGGAATGGATGGACAGGTTTGGCGGGGACTCACGAGTCGTGGGGCCCACAGATTCAGGGACTGACAGGGTCCGTTGCACCCAATGACGACGAGAGGACGTCAGCCGCCGACTGCTGCGGCAATGAGGCTGGATTTAGCGGCGGTGACATCGAGGTCTGTGCCTTCGACAACCGGGGCATGGGTCGGAGCTCCATCCCCACTAAAAAATCCGAATACACGTGAGTTTTCATTACTCCTTTGAAAAAGTCAAATTTTTCTTGCTCGGAAAAAAATAGTATTCAATTATATAATTATGTACTGTAGGATATATACGTTTCTCCGACCCTCGCAATGCGAGAAGCTTGTTCGCCCTTATAAAGAAGTATATGTACTACTCTAACAAAAAATAGAACCTTTTTATGATGCGGGCACTAAACAGCACTAAAACGCAGGCAATAAAACGCGTTTTAGTGTTCAGTTAGTGCTCATCTATCATCTGTTAGAGTGTTAATTTAGTGAAAATTTTGATTTTTTATTCAAGATTTGTAAAAAGTTACGTGAATTTTCCGAAAATACGTGATAATAGGGATCAGAAGTTGAGTTAATGATGTTTTGTTTTTTGTTTGTGGCAGAACAAGAACAATGGCAAAGGATGCAATTGCATTGATGGATCACTTAGGGTGGACAGAAGCCCATGTTTTCGGGCATTCGATGGGTGAGTTCATGTTTTCCGCACTGACCGAATTACAAACAGTGAGCTGAATATACTTCGTATCAGGACTTGGTTTCTTTGTTTCTTTCGTTTCGTTAATTTATTTGGATTCGCTCTTTAGTCTGACGTGAATTTTGTCACCACAACAGGAGCTATGATAGCTTGCAAATTAGCAGCAATGGTGCCCGATAGAATTCTGTCGTTGGCTTTGCTTAATGTGACCGGAGGAGGTTTCGAATGTTTACCAAGGGTTTGTGACTTCTGACCCATGAACTAGAAACAGTACTTAAGTTTGCTTGCAGGAGGTGAAGTTGATTTCTCATTAATATGTTCAATGTGTTGCAGCTTGACCGACAAACATTATCCATTGCTGTCCGGTTTTTTAAGGCAAAGACTCCCGAGCAAAGGGCGGCTGTAGACTTGGACACGCACTACTCGAAGGTCTGCGGTGCTCTTGCTTCTATCATGTTTCCGTCTGTTAACTCTGGACCAATAGGGACATGACCCATGCTTTAAAGAACGAAACTCTCACACATTCGCGGTATTAACGTGCAGGGATATCTTGAAGAATATGTTGGATCCAACACGAGAAGGGCGATGTTATATCAAGTAAGAAATCCTAAAGGAACTGCTTATTGATTATTTTGATATTTCGGTTGAGGCTTAGATACAATTTGTAGTACAATATCCATGTTCTGAACTGGAACCTATCTCCAGGAATATGTCAAAGGCATATCAGCAACCGGGATGCAGTCCAACCATGGTTTCGAGGGTCAAATCAATGCATGCTGGACGCATAAAATGACACGAAAGGAGATTGAATTGATCCGCTCAGCAGGATTTCTCGTTTCAGTCATTCACGGCAGGTGCGTTCATACATACTATGCAGTGCATCTCAGATGTCCCCTTTTTTTCCATGTTGTGTGTCAAGATAAGACTGTTAGTGGTCTGGAATTTGTATGCCTGCATAAAGGCACTGCTTCATATGTACATTTCCGACTCTCAAACAAATTATCTCTGAAAATCAAGTGTTTGTGTGAAACTTATCAATTTTGATTAACAGTTCACTACATATTCTTCTGGCATCCATCTTGACATTCATTAAATTGATAGGCACGACGTCATTGCTCAAATATATTATGCAAGGAGACTGGCAGAGAAGCTGCATCCTGTTGCTAGAATGGTAGATCTTCCTGGAGGGCATCTAGTGAGTCATGAAAGGACCGAGGAGGTAAATCCGTCATATTGAATCATCCATTATATAATTCAATGATGCTTGATGTGGAAAGGAAATCTTATGTTAATTTGTTTTGAATATCAGGTAAACAAAGCTCTTATGGAGTTGATCAAGGCAACGGAAGCACAGACCGAGCCACATGATTGGACAAATTTGCCTGAAACAAGTTCGGGTAAGCAAATTTAACCTAAACAAAATCTTCCATCTCTTTTCTGTATAAGAGCATGGAGCAAATGGCAGCATGCCTGCTGTATTGATGTCAATATAATCCGTGATTACGTGCTAATATATACTGTCTTTTACAGGGTGGATGGTTACAAGAATTTCCCGTATCAGAAAAAGCAGCGCAGAAGGGAGAAGTGTGTCATTCACGCCCAGCATATCCGAAAGGCTACATCTTTTCCTCTTTGGCCTCTTTTCATTGGCATTGGAGAATGGAAGGAGAGCCCTCAGAACCATAAAACCGGCAAGAGTCGGACATGCCATCGCATAAGCTGCTGCTGATCGTCAAAGAACCCCCCGCATTTCTTTCAACTGGGGTTCATCGATTTTTCATTCCATCGGCACTGGTGAATGAGGCGTCAAGTGTTCTTCGCGGAAACCGGGATTTGTTAACAAGATATGAGGCCTTTTATACAGATATGTTGCAACCGGAGGCAGGAACGGAGAGAGGATCACAAGGGCCAATATTTAGGCGGATCCCAATCCTCAATTCACTTGCAACATATCAAGATAATAATTTTATCCATTTATACTGGAGACAAACAAGTCTTTACAGATTGTACGCTTTACAAAATGAGAGCAAACAAGAAATAGGGTGTTTCTATTTTTATTTAATTGGTGTTATCATAATAAATTTTTGGTATAAAATTTCGAGGTATTGGTCGATTTTTCTCCGAACTTTTAATTTTAGCCGATTATCCTGATATTTTATAATTGGTCAATTTTTCTCATAAATTTTAATTTTACCCGAAAACAAACGAAAACACCTTGGGACTTTGGGACTAAATGAATCAAAGAAAAATCAAAGAACGAAAACGAAGGGATGAATATACAGGAAAAACCGGGAGTTTGAACAACCAGCCCTAGTACTAACTAAAGACAGCACAAATATTAGTATGATATACAATTTGAATGCAGGCACAAATATTAGTATGAAACACAAAATACATGCAGGCAGCATCAAGCGGTGGTTTACCTCAAACAAACATATCATCTTACCCAAGACACATACGCCTTTATAATCAACAACTATGGTTCAAAAACTTAAAATTTAAAACCAACGACAAATTGAAGACTGAATATCGATAAACCAAATGATGATTTTATATATGAAAAGATAACGTACCTGGCCTTCGCATGTGTCTGCGAAAAAATATGTGCTGTTTGATTGGATGAGAAGAAGGTGTCGAAATTGAATGGAAGGATGGGAGGTTTTGAGAGGAGGGAGAGAGGGGGAGAGAGAGAGAGAGAGAGAGAAAGAGAGAGAGGGAGAGAGGAGAGAGAGAGAGAGAGATGCTATTGTTGTGCTGAATAAGATGCCATCTCTCGAGCAACGGGAGTTTATTGAGAAGGATGGCAGATATACGCTGGAATATACCCAAATGCCTATGCGTATTAACCAACAGGATCTCTCTCCGGATTGGTGAGAATTTTAAGAATTCGTGAATCGTGTACGTTTATTGTATATCGTGCGATCATTTTTTGTCAAGTACAATTTGTATTTAATTTTAAATAAAAATATTTAAAATAATTTCTGACCGTATAATGTACAATACACAAATACAATTCATGAATCCGAAAATCCTGGCGAGGATCTGGATTCGCGTATTAAACCCCGAAAACCAGTTTACGTACCTTACTCCGACCACTAGAACAAAGGGTACTTCCGTCAGTTTAAAAATATTATCTTATACAACACAACCCCGTCCTTTACTACGTCGTTTTGGTTTATTGAGACGCAGCGTTTTGTTCTTCTAGAAGACTAGAACCCGATAAACCCCAGCGAGCGTCTCCAACTTCTCAGCTCCAGAGAACCATGGCTGCAGCAGCTTCTGACATGGCAGATGCCCAAACCCAGTGGGAGTTTAGCTGGTATCTCTCTCTCTTCTCTCTTTCCTTCCTCTCTTATATACCAATATCTATTTTTCTCTCTATGTTTTTCTGTTGAAATCTCTTTACTTTTGTAATTAAAGTCAACAGTTTCACCTGTATTTTTTCTGGGTTTTGATTATTTTCCTCTTTCAATCCCTCAGGAACCCGAAAAGTAAAGATCTTTAGTTGATTTTTGGACATGGGTTTGTTTTCGATTTGTAAAAGGGTCTAACTTTATGCATATTATTCGTGAATTTGCTTTCTTGAGTATCTGTTTGAACGAATTGCAGTTTATAGTATCTGTTTTCTGAATTCCTAGTTGGTTTATTTTCGATAGTTTTGCTTCTGGGTTTATGTATGTGTAGCTTATATGATTAGTTTTATGTATTTCCACTCCATTGAACTTCTCTCTCTGCTTCCCATAGTTGTTGTGATAATCTTGTGTGTATAGCCTGTAGCTTGTTCTTTCGTGTTAAAACTGAACGAAACTCATATCGTTCGTTGAAATATTGCTGTACATACATTAACCGATGTTCATCATTCAGAATGTGAAGGACAAGATAACTTTATTGGAAAAGTTGAATTGCTGCTGTATTTCGACGTTTCACTTCAGTGTTATATTTTCAGAATTTTGGTTCAGCTAATTTGTGGATTCATAGGAGCTGATGGGGTTTTCAGCTATGTTAGGGAGTAGTTCTAGACCTCTTGGTGAGGTAGGTAGATCAAGATATACTGAGGCGAACCCTGTTTAAAAATGTTGTGGATGGATTTTGAGATTACTCTAGATAGTTTTTTCAATAAACTTGAATGTGAAAACTATGCATCAAGGACTACGGGTGGACATACAGTTGCGTGGCCTGGTAAAAGTTTTACAAGGGTTGTTTCTCTGGGAAGCGGAGATCATTGATTCAACTTTCATCATTTATAATTTATCTGCCTCTGCGAATTCTTTAACCCGCATAGTAGGAGCATCGTTATTAAGAAAATGGAGGTCTGTGTGCAGTGACTTGGAGGTAGATTTTGAGTCCGAGGAAAGTGCTTCAATCGTCTATGCAACATTAGCTGTTGATAAGGAGGTGATGCTTCATATGTTAAAGCTATGTTTTGATCAGTTCATAACTTCATTTGGTTTAATTGTTTATCTGATTCCATCTATTACTGCAGTTGCAACCAGACAAGGTGACGAGGCAGATGTCAGTTTCCAACTGCAAGCTTTCAGTGTAAGCATTTCCGTTTGATAAAATTAATTTTCCAAACTTTTATTGAAGAATCATTGGATTGATTCTGATGTAAGAAAATGCTATATGGGGTGAGGGAGGAACAATATTATCGCCTAACGACCAAACTGTTGACAAAAAAGTGGGTTCAAAGCTAAGTTGTGGGCTAAATTCAGTAAATGTGCTACAAAAAAAAATTCTGCCGAACCTGTGGTTGATTTTAATCTTATGCACAGGCACTTTGAGGCTGTTGAGGCGAGATTTCTTCGAGCATCATATAGCGCTTTGTTAGATGTATTGACACTCGCCACAAAGACAATCGAAGAATTTGGAAATGGATTAGAATTGTGACCAGTTAGCTACTTGCTTTGGTAGTTTTTCTATGAAATGATTTGTAACAATTCAAGTTGGTATTTGTGGAACTGTTCGGAGCATGAAATGGTAGCTTGATTACTTTGTTTATGACCTATAAGATTCAGTGATATATTCAACACACCGTATGAATGCTATTTTATAGGGATGGAAAAAATTCCCAAAAATCCCGAACCAAACCAAATAAAAAAAATACTGATTCCAAACCAAAAATGTCCCAAACCGATTTTTCCAAAATTTCGTTATTCCCATACCGAAAAAATACCGAAATTTCGGTATGGGAATCAAGATTGTCTTCCCAATATTTTGGTATTTCCATACCCAACTGAAATATACAATTTTAATTATTATTATTATTATTATATATATATATATATATTTACACATATAATAATATATATTATTTTTTTAATTATAGTTAAGAGTTAATTTGAACGGTTGGATTGTTTCAAATTAATTTATGTCGTCCATCCATTCCTTGTTAGGCTTTCAGCTTTCTCCCCGTCGAGGACTCCACTCCAGTTTCGAACTTTTATTTTATTTCTCAGTTCTCACTCACTCATACTCAGTCTCTCAGCTCAGTCTCACTCAAATCCAACTCCTGCCAACCATTCACCGGCCCATTCACACAGAGCCATAGCCACCACCGGTCTCTCTCTATCGCAACTCTTTCTCATGATTCTTTCTCTCTCAAGAGCCTCTGACTCTCTCACGCGATTCTCTCTCTCAGATTCAGACACAAGTAAATAAATATGGGAATTAATTTAGGGTTTGTGAAATTTAATTTACGAATTCTAGATTAGGGTTTGTAATTTTAGGGTTTTTGAAATTTAATTTTTGAATTCTAGATTAGGGTTTGTTTGGTTTCACATGTCAAATTCTATTTAATTGATCTAATGGTTTAGGTTCTTGGGTTTTTGCAAATTGGTGAAGGTCTGAAGGAACTGGGCTCTTTTGCTTTGCTACTGCAGCTTTTGTGCTGGAGTTTTATTTACCAACAGGTAAATATCTCAGATGAGTTCTCTTGAATTGTATGCTCCTTTGATTTAATTGTTGTTGATTTTAAGAGTGTAATGTGGGACATATTTTTATTCAAGTCTTGGAAGTATTTAGTCTTTAAGGAATCTAAGCTTTTCGAGCTTTGGTATATTTACATTAGTCATTGGTTGACCTTTGTAATAGGCTGTGGTTTATTATCTGGTTTAATAATCTCTCGATGCAAAGTGTTTCTTTCTTTTGAAGCCTTCGTTCTCAACTTATTTAGTTGAATTGCTGGAGGACTAGCAAAACGTCGAGCTTGACATTCTGGCGCTAATGGGTTTAGGCCTGATGAGGCCCACAAACCTTTTGGCTTAATCTTCAGTTGGAGATGATTTTCGTGTCATTCTTAACTATTTTTAACCCTATAACCCTTTGACCGGGTTGGTTGGAGATGACCTCAGTTTACAGTAGCAGCCAGATTGATTGCATTCTCCTACAAAACGACCAGATTGCTCCTAAACCCTACATTGTATGATTGATTATGAAGTTCCGGACAGCTTCTGCCATTTTTAGAGTCAGATGACAACGTATTCATCCCAACGCAATCGCTTCGAAAGTATTTCTCTTACCAAGCAAACTTCTGAAATGGGAAGTAATAATTGATATATACTGTTTACAAAACTTGAAAACATTACACTGCTATGTAAAAGGAAAAGGTAATCAAACAAAATGGGAAAGCCGGAAACAGTAGTTTTCTGCTTCCATTGTCCATCCTCCCTCAATTTCTCAGTATTCATCCAAATAAGTGTATAACATGTCATCTTTCTTCGACTTGCGCCGGCTAAGCAAGGCCTTGAGGAGCCGTTTACTTTTGCTGGGGTATTGATCAACCTCTCGGCCATTATCTCTTTCAGCAGGTAATCGCATGGAAGCTGACTTCCGAGGCTCTGAAGGGTACTGTATACACATAAACACCGAACTCTCAGTTTACAACTATCACAATAGAAGGGAACCGTACCAAGTATGTTGAAAATCTAATGAACTTCAAAAGAAACATTGAATAAGTAATCCGCGTTTGACACCCACCCGTCTTCTTGGATTAGAAAGATTTGGAGTTGTCGGCCTACTTGAATTCGGGGTACTTGACCGACTTTTGTTTGGAGTGGTTGGCCTACTTGCAAGAGATCCAGACCGTAAAAGTGGAAATCGATGGGGCGAAACTGTTCGCTTGTCTGATTCGAAACATCAAAAATCAGATTATCAATATCCAATTCACTATAACGGTGTCAATATCGCAATGTCCAAGATGCATACTCACCTAATTCCTTTTTGGGCATGGTAGAAGTAAAAGAAAAAACTCCAGATCGCTGGGGAGGTTGTGGAGAAGGAGACGGAGAACGCCCTTTGCTGCACAAAACATGACCATCCTTTATGACATATGAAATTGGGTCACCAACTTGATTCAAGCAAGATACCGCAGTACTATTTACCTGACTGTAGACGGTGGGGTTTCTCTAATTGTAGCGCGAACAGCTTTAGGATCGAATCAAATTACAACAGAAACCAGAATATGTTAAACTCTTGATTAATTATACACACTGAAACAAAATGGGAGATGAAGCATCTTACCATTCCGAAATTGATGCCAATCATCTTCATCATCTAGGTTGCATCCTTGGTATTTGGATTTAGTTCTGCTGCCTCCGTGCATGGTCTCACCAACTGAACATGATTTTGAGTTGTAAGAACTTTTATTCATTTCTATCTCCGTATTTCCAAAAAACGAGATCAAAAATCATAAAATGGAGTGTTTTATAGTATGAAAACAGTAAACTGAGACAACGGTGGTGTACTTGCCTGGCAAAATGTACCGCTTGTGGTATTTAGGAGTATCTATAATCGATGACTGTTGAGAAAGACCCTCATGATCGATGTATTCTTGACATGTCCTTATCCTCTAAAAGAAACATAAAAGAGCATTGGTTTCTTGTGATTGAATACATAGCTACAAATCATAGGATTGAATTCGGTGCAATAAGTCGCACACTGTTGTGCAATGACCCAGGGTAGTCAATCCCGAATTAGACGGGGGTAAACAGTGACGTGGCAAAACTGTTTTCTTAACTGACAATTATCATGCAAAACTTTTGAACAATGAGCTACGAACTTACATGCGAGACTAACTATCTTATACCTCAGCGCCTAAAAGGCAATTTTCGCCGATCATTTTATACAGAAACACATCGGACAAGCTCGTTCAAGATTTTTTTTCTAAAGTTAGACCTGGATCATAAATGATTTCTTTAATTTCACCGTTAACTTACCTGTTCAATGCAAGATACCCGAAATTCTGTGCCAGAAACTTCATCCACCTTTTCATCGAAGAGATCGTTAACCTTATATGTAACAGATCCCAAATGATCCACTGTATTCACGAGAGCTTTAATGGCATAATCTTTCAATGTTTCCACCACTCTGCACAACAAGAGGATATTTGTTTAATTTTGCAAAAAATAATATGGATAGAAAAAATTAGCATAACAAAATCCCAATTACCATGAAACGGAACAACTCACATATGTTTCTGATCATCATTTGTGTACGATAGTTCAAAGTACTCTGCCGCTGAGTACAATTGCGTTCTTAAATTCTTCAAATCCTGAAAAGTAATGCAATGCACAACGAAAATCACACAACTTCAGTTGCAGGGATTTTTGCACTATAACAAGCTAACGTCTCCTGAATTCGGATATTTTTAAGTGAGGTATACGAAAAACCAAAGACTTGATTTTTCGGGAAGATAACGAAAGCTCATAAGATTTCATTTCACTGAACTTGCAAAACTAAGAACCAACTAAAACAGTAATATTTAAGCGAAAGAGGAGTACCTTGAGACTATCAGAGAAGAGCAAGCTCTGATGCATAGAAACCTCATCAAAATTAGATGCTACCCGAGGGACCGGCATTGCAGATGTTGCCATCGAGGTTAAAGAGTGGCAAATGCACAACTCAGCCCCCGAAAACCAGCGAAATATCGAAATTTAAGCTAAATCAAATCCTTCCAAAGAGAAAAAGAAACTTAGAGAGAGAGAGAGAGAGAGAGAGAGAGAGAGAGGGGAGGGGGGGGGGGGGGGGGAAGAGTTAGGTTATGCACCAATGAAAACTCCATTGAACTTTAAAAATATAAAACTCAAATAAAAACACCAGGTTTTTGCCCTTGCAAGAAAGAGAGGAGCCTCTCCTTAAACAATTAATTAATGAAATACCCCAATCTACTATTTTAATTAGAGAATAATCCTGCCAGAGAAAAAAAAATGGGAATAAGAGATTCAACAGCATAAAGCTTAGTGCTTTGCCTCATCTCAGCAACCATTTCAGACAAGAAAATCAACACAACACTTTAAAGCTCATTTTGTCTGAATCTCACTAACATTCAAAGCTGTCAAATTTCAGCTCCCTCCCTTTAATTTCTTAAACAATTCTGGGTTTTCAGTCTTTTTTTTTCAATTAAATTCAAAATTCAAATGGGTAATTCCGGAAGACATAGTTAGTGAATCCCAATCCTAAAACGCATCCAAATTTGTCAAATTTCATGAACCTTTTCTCTGTTGGAGAATCTAATTTTGGAAATGAAAGAAAAATTACAGTGCATTTGAGCAGTTGTATTAGCTATGCTGAAAGCTCTTACCTTTCTTCTTTCTCTTGAACACAGTAACAAAAAGAATCCAACTGGGTAAAATTTTCAAGGCAAAGCAACACTAACCTGGTAGCTTTTCTAGTGAAAGTTCTTCCGGAGCTGAAAGTGGAACTACCCAGAAGGCAAAAACCCAGAAACCGACTGAGTCGAAGTCAAAGTTTGAAACTTGTGGAGTATATGAAACCTAAATGGTGAGGAAGAAGAAGGGGGAGGAAGGACATGAATAGGCAGCTGGTTTGAAAGCAGCTAATTTGGTTCGGTACAAGATTTGACTAATCCAAAAGAAAACGACAACTCTTCTGCTTCCTTTGCTTCCTTTCTCTCTATAGTCTTGGAGATTCAAATAGTTGAGGACTTAAAAAATGCAGAGAGAGAGTGGGAGGGGAGAGAGAGAGAGTGGAGGGACATCCATCAAGGCTAGCACGTCTGTGTGGGCAGGGAATCTGAGGCAGTTTTTATTTGTAAGGGAGCAAAAGTCTCTCCTTTTGGTGTCAAGAATGGGAGATGATTCTCTTTCAGTCTTTCTCTTCTAATCTCAACTATTTTTCTTTATTTTTTACTTGAATGGTTATGGTTAAACCACGGTAATATTTTATATTGATTTTTTATAAAGATAAAAGTAGAATGTGAGAGAATAGAAGGGAAGATGATGAGAATAGAAAGCGAGAGAAACCTACTGAGTCAAGAACACTGTTGGACTAATTAACTCCTCTCCCTCATCATTGGCCACTTTGTGGGTCCTACCTTCTTATTAGTTGGTTTTTTTTTGGTGATGACAGTGATTCTAAATTTTTATATTATTTTTCGTACACAAGATATCATATGACGTGACAATTGATCATTGAAGTTTTTACCACAATCACGAAATTATTTGATCTACCATATATAGTCTACGAATTTGTTTTCTCTAACATTTTCCTTTTTTTTTTCTTTTTTTTTTTTCCATCTTTGCAAGGTGCTAGGAAATCATCTTGTAGACCATACATTGTAAACAAAATGATGTGACAATTAAAAATTATATATATTTTTTTATAATGATTTAAAGAAAAAACTCAACTAGCAACTGTCACTTCTTATAATCTACAAATATGAGCTAAAAAGATGGTCTTTGATATAGTGTGGGTCCACTTTTTATAAGCACAAACAGTAGACCACCTCCAAAAATGGGAAATTGCTTTGTTGTTTTTTCACCCACTTCTTGTTCTTGATATGGAGGAGATGAACTTCTTTTGTTGGGTTTCCCACTTCCACTTGTGGTGGTGGTGGGAAAAGGGGTTCATGGGTTCCATCTCTTCTCGTAAAATGGTTTGAAAATTTGAGTCCTTTGAAAACTTTGGTCTTTGTAAAAATTTCCCCATAAAAAAAAAAAAAAAAAACCCCTAATCTTTTTCTAGTACTCTTATCGAGATTACGAAAACGTAACTGTAGTAATATCTCAAATGAATTGTGGCATTTTTTTTCCACATAGCGTACATAATTAACTTGGAATGTCGTTCCAAGAGAATCCGATTTTAGGGAAGTTGTTCTCAATTGGGAGGGGATATGGTAGGCTGCTAGGCCCGCCGAAGGCCCTTGGAATGGATTTTGTAAGGCAAGGAATGGTGTTGGTATACAGTCAGATTTCCTCCCCAGTTGTTATTAGTTGCTAGTGGCTATACCACTACACATATAATATTACACATTGGATTGGATGGGGGAAAATGTGGGCGTTGAAAAGCACATATCAATGACCCACGCACGCATGCTGTTGGTAAAACCCCAAATACGTGACCTTGGAGGCACTCATCATGCCTCATTAAACAAAGTCACCGAAGACAAGTAGAAGAAGGGGAGACCTCATCACAACATCATTTTCAACTTCCGACTCTACGTAGACGTGAGTTAGGTTAATCATTCCAAATGCATAATGTCTTTCTTGTTACTTTTTACGAGTTTGAAATCTTATCATGCAATATGTCAATAAAATTTAAACAAATAGAGGGATACTTGAAAAATAGGAAAAACATATTTTCTCTACTTGTATAATAACATATAGCGTAATGACTCATATTTCTAGCACATTGAAAAATCTCTGTGTTGCTTGAGGTTGAGGGTTACCCACCACTGTTGAAAATGAAATCAAATGTGATGATTGATTTGGAGTATCTACTGTGGATCCTACGGAGTTCCTCCTTGCCACTTTTTTCTTTTTCCTTTTTCTTTTTCCTTTTTCTTTTTCAACCCATAAACCAAGACCTTTTGGTGTTGTAGACTTGTAATTTCAGCTTTTTTCTTTTGTTCTCGATTGAATGAATCCGTGATTTTAGCTTCAGCAGGTTTTATAAGATCAGCGGCGTGATTGGTGGCAATTGAGTTGGGTGGGGTCATGCAGGATCGCAAGACGAATAAACAACGTAAGTACTGGAATTGGATACTATCCGGATTCATTTTGACGGATACTAGGGATTTTCATATTTTAGTCATTCATCGTGTATCGTGCGGTAAGAAATTATTTGACTTTTATTATTTAAAATTAAACATAAATAGTATCTGAAGAAAAATGATCGCGATATATGATAAACGGTCAAGATGTGAGGATCTTTAGGAGTCTCACGAAGTTGATCCGAAGAGGATCTTCTTGCCATAATAATGATTTATCTATTGGATCTGATTTTCACTTACCAACCCCTCACATGCACATTCATTTTTATTTTTAGCTATCAAATTAAATCAAACGAAGCAACGGACAAGATTGAACAAATGTCTGTAAAATGACAAAAATTGTGTGTGTTTAGCATTTCATTTATCTGTAGACTCTATACAACTTAAGTTAAACAACACAAAATTGCCTGTTTTGATCTAGTCACTTAGCTCAATAAGTTTGTGACTCAAGCGATTAAGAATATTTATATTTATACTCAGAAGTTCTGTCTTCAATTTCCGACCCTCAATTCTTCTAACCTTTATGGGGAGGAGGGAAGTCCCTTAACTTTAACTTAATTAGAGTAATGGTCACTAAAATAAAAATTCATGAACATTGGCCCCTTAACTCATCAAAGAGTGCAGCTATAGTCATTTTCGTCAACTTCATCAAAATTAAATAAAAATGACTCATGTTCGAAGGATCATTACGTTAAAGTTGATGGATCATTGCTCCAATTGGATTTAAGTTGAGAGACCATTTCTCTAATTAGGTTAAAGTTGATGGATCATTGCTACAATTTTTTTCATTTGGTTTTCCATATTTGCTCCTAGATTTGGCCTCAGATGTGTGACACTGACTCATTTTAACGGAAGTTCTAACAAAGTTGACGAAAATGACTATAACTGTACGTTTTGATGAGTTAAGGGATAAATGGTCATAAATTTTTAATTAATGAACTACTGTTCTAATTTAGTTAAAGTTCATGGACAATAATTGTAACTTTTTCTTAAGGGGAGGAAGGGGGGAGGTTTGAGGGTGAGAACTAGTGGTTTAGCAAGACTTGGGGCCTTTTATAGTCAGTCATTTTGGATCGTTTTAAACTCGGGCTGAACAGTACATGTTTAGGATTTTGTATATTAAGGCCCATCTCAGAAAAGGTCAAAAAAAAACACATGCAGAGCTTAAAGCGATGATTTGAGAAGACGCAAGCAAACAGGTCTCATCGTCGTCCAGTCCAAACAGCAGCTCAAAAGTCAACAAATATGGCGGTTGCATCCCTGTTCGAGCATGCAGGGAAGCTACTATGTCCGCCGTCGCTTTCGCCAGCAATCGAGGGAGCCAGGAGACCAACGGCAACACTGAAAACCCGAACACTGACACGAGGTTTGACTTTTAATACTTCTTGAGCGGAATCTTAATTAAACTAAGAGAGTTTTAACGAAAAACTTGCGGTATTGTTTATTTTAACGAAAAATCATATTTTTAAACTAAAAAGTCAATCCTGGTACTATTCACTTTATCTTTTATTTTATCCTTATAGTTAAAACTCAAAGTTTTCAAACCCTTTTCATTAGTTTTTCTTTAAACTAATCCTTGCATTTTCTTACTGTAGCAATAAATTAGTTGTTTTCGTGTTCTAATTAGTGATTAATTATCATATGTTCACAACTTGGACTATAGTAAGCAAACACGAGCCAAATCCAATGTATATATTGATGGTGTGGTCCTATATGTTCTTGCTGGGTATACGGTGGTTGTTAGAGCAATTCCAGCGTTGGAGCCCTCCCCCCTGGCAATGCACTATTCAATCCACCTAATGAACAATAATTGCCCTTAATGAACAGTAAGTAGCCCTGGCAATAGAATTTGCATCTCCACCGTTACACTTCAATAGCCCTGGCAATAGGTAATAAAATATTAGTATTTTTTTTATTTATAAAATAATACAAAATAATTTTAATTGTAATATCGGATAAGATTTTTAATCGTTCTCGTTGCGTCACGTGTCATTATCCGAAGTATTATTAAATAATACAAAATAATACAATTATTGGTGATGGATTTCTGATAAGATTATTAACCAATCACGTCGCGCCACGTGTCATAATCTGTTCAAAATCTTTGAGGATAGATTTCCATCAGATTTTTAACAAATGACGGCATGCCACGTGTCATGATCTGTTCATAATCTTTGAGGATAGATTTTCATCAGATTTGTAACGAATGACGGCATGCCATGTGGCATTATGCACAACCTAATCCTTTCTGAATCCTCTATATAATCCACCATCCATCCTCACAAATCTCACACCAAAATTCTCAAGATCTCTATCATTATTCATAGTTTCTGCTTCCTTATTCACAAAAATCTGTATCATTATTCATACTTTCTGTTTCTTTCTTTCAATGTCTTCTTCTTCTTCCTCAATGATGATGTGGGAATTCAATCAGGAAGAGGAAGAATTGTTTAACGAATCAGAAGCAATGTTCAATCACCAGGGGGTAAGAAATGAGAGGGAAGAGGATGAGGAGCGTCAAATGAGAGATGACGAAGTAAGAAAGGGCAGAGCCTCACATTCCCGTCGAGTCATCCAAGCTGCTGCTCAGATCTGCAGGCCCAACCGTTCCGGAAACCTTGATAGAAGCAGGCAACGACGAGGTATGGAACTATTGGATGATTATTTTGTTCCTAATAGTGCATTCCCTGATACGTACTTTAGACGTCGTTTTAGAATGGAACGACATTTGTTCAACAAAATCATGATTGCTGTTTGCAACCATGATTCTTATTTTGTGCAAAAAAAAAGATGCTTTTGGTGCTATGGGGCTACTACCTGAGCAAAAAATTACTGCTGCCTTGCGGATGCTTGCATATGGAGCATCTACAGACCAAGTGGATGAGATAACGAGGATGGGGAAATCAACCATTCTTGAGTCCCTGATGAGGTTTTGCGGAGCAATCAAATCTATCTACATCGTTGAGTACCTCCGCAAACCTACACACATGGACTTGGAGCGGCTGTTGAAGAAGGCGGAGATGCGTGGCTTTCCTGGGATGATTGGAAGCATTGATTGTATGCACTGGACGTGGAAAAACTGTCCAAGTGCATGGCAAGACGCTTACGGGGATAGAAAATGAGCAAAAAGTATCATTCTGGAGGCGGTGGCATCTTTTGATACATGGATTTGGCACGCCTTTTTCGGGGTCCCGGGAGCTCAAAATGACATCAACGTCCTTGCCCAATCCCCAGTGTTCAACGATGTCCTGCAAGGAAAGGCACCAAAAGTTACGTATGAGGTCAACGGACGTATGTACGACGGGCCATACTACCTAGCTGACGACATCTACCCGCGATGGTCAACATTTGTTAAAACAGTGCCACGTCCGCGGAGTGCAAAGGAAAAACACTTTGCAAGCTGTCAAAAGGGGTGCAGGAAGGATGTGGAGCGTTGTTTCGGTATCCTCCAAGCTCGTTGGGCGATCGTCAGGGGTGCTGCCAGATTGTTTGATGTAGAGTCGCTTCGCTCCATCATGATGACGTGCATCATTCTTCACAACATGATTGTGGAAGATGAGTACGATTATGAATCTGTTGATGAATATGAGCCAGACCCGATGAACAATTCAAGAACACGTATATATTGTGCTCATGACGCCACCGATGAGCCCGTGCAACATGAACCATTACAAAGGGATAGACGTTACAATGAAATGCTCATTCAACGATATACTGCATTTCAAATGCCAGACATGCACAATGCCCGACAAATTGACTTGATAGAACACCAGTGGGCATTGAAATAAGCTGAAGATAATTAAGTTCATTTAGTGTGTTTTTTTTGAATTTGGTATGTTTATGTTATTTTATTTGGTGTGTTTTATTATTTGGTATGTTTATGTAATTTTTTTATGTTTATGTTTATGTAATTCTTAGTATATGTAATTCTTAGTATGTTTATGTTTATGTTTATGTTTATGTAATTTTTTTATGTTTATGTTTATGTAATTCTTAGTATATGTATTATAAGAAGAAAATCACTTTTTTTTTCAATTAAAGAAAATATTAGAGTGGGCTTAAACAATAATAAATCACAATTGGCATAAAGCAAGGAGGCAGAGGGTAATTCTTAGTATAAATAACTTACCAAATTAATTTGAATAAATATTCAAGAAATTGGAAACAACATAAATAATACAAATAATAAATAATAAATTACAACCCAAAGTGATTGGAAAATTATGGGCTCCGATTACAAAAAGTACTCTATTCATCATCACTTAACTAATTTGTGGTGCTAGGATGATCTTCTCTTGTGGTGCTAGAACCATCTTGGTTTGCTGTCGTTTCTCTTGCACGCCTCCTTCACACCACGTCCGCTTTCTCTGACTTCCAAAAATATTTAGAATTTGGAGACTTCCCTTCTAAAGACATGTTCATAATCTCACGATCTTGTTGAGCCCGTCTTTCTTCTCTAACATGTTCCCTTTCTTGCCTAAGTAGCTCTCTTTCTCTCTCATTAGCATTAAATTATCTCTCAACAGCTGCTACTTTTGCTGCCTCTCTAGTCTTATCAGCCTCATCTTTCGCCATTTCCCTTGCCAAAGTCAATTCACCTTGGCGAGCAAGTTCTTCCATGAACTTTGCATAATCATTCTTGGAAGCACCCCCTTTTCTCTTTGAAGCCTTCTTACCTTCAGGCCTAATTGGATAACGGGTCGAACCCGACACTTGTTCAGGGAGGGGCGTTTCGGGCACTTCTTCTGCATCATCTTCATGAACATGATCGGGTGTAGAGTGTAGAGGGGTGCTGTTCATGTACACTTCTAGACCGACTGGCACAACTCTAAATTTAGGACAATCTTTGACAATATTCCAACATTCCCACCGGTTGAATGATTTATTTTTGCTTTTGGTTTTGGCAGCGTACCAAGCTTGTGCTTGAAGTTCCTACACAATAAAAATAAGTAACAAATAAATAATACAAATAAATAATTATAATGAAAATAAGTAACAAATAAATAATACAAACAACATAATTATAATGTAAGTCGGTAACAAATAAATAATACAAATCATAAATAATAAATTATGTAGGTAACAAATAAATAATACAAATAATAAATAATAAATAACAAATAAATAATACAAACAATAAATAATAAATTATGACAGTAACAAATAAATAATACAAACAATAAATAATAAATTTTGTACGTAACAAATAAATAATACAAACAATAAATAATAAATTATGTAGGTAACAAATAAATAATACAAACAAATAATTATAATGTAAATTTGGGTATCAAATAAATAATATATTGTTACCTGATCCGAGTAATTTTCCCCACTTCGAATGTTACTACTAGCTTGTGCCAAGGCGTCTCTCCACGTACTAAACGATTGGCTAAGTAATTTCCAACGACTGGACATCGATTCTTTGGTTCTTTTCCCACCAATTTTCTCAAGAAAATTGGTATGAATAAGACTCCACATTTCTCGCAACTGCATCTCATTACCCGTAAGCGAACTATGAGTAACTTCAACCCAGCTAGTACACAACGCAACATCTTCAATAAGCGACCAATTCGTACCTGCACCAGTGGTCATTTTGTTGAAAAAAAAAAGGATTCAAACTTTGAGACAAAGAAAAGAATGTGATTGAAAGTAGTTGAGAAAATATGAAATTGTTGTGTAAGGTAGATGATAATGAGAATGTATTTATAGAAAAGTAAAAACAATTTTTTTTACAATTTTTTTCAGATTTTTCAGATTTTTTTTTGAATTTTTTTGAATTTTTTTTGAATTTTTTACAATTTTTATTCAATTAATTAATCTCTGCCGTTGGATATAAAAAAATTTGAATTCCAACACTCCAGATTGTGCCACATGTCACAACGGTAACTTGTCAGATTTTTAAAACTAATTTTTCTTTTATTTTTTTATTTATAAAGCATTTTAATATCCACCATTGATCTCAGATCTAATGGTGGATATTAAATCTGACTTTTTTTTTTTTTTTTTACCTTTGAGATCGAACGGTCTAAATAAAGTGACCGTTGAGATCTAACGCACCGTGGGAAGCCACGTGGCTTCCCAACGGTAACTGACAGATATTTTTTTTTCTGATTTTTGTGTCAGCGACGCGCCCCCACGCGCGGGTGGGGTGCACGCGCCTGACACAAAAAAAAATAAATAATGCGCTGACGCCACCCTGGCGTCAGCCTTGCGTCACCCCCACCTCGGGCTCTCGGGCTGGCAATCCACCACGGGCCCGGAGCTCGGGCCTCCCCCTTCCATTGGGCTGGGCTACGCTGGACCCTCCCCCCCGGCCCTCGGGCCCTTTGTTTCTCCCCTGTCCCCCGAGCAATAAGCCACGCTGGGCTTGCTCTTAAGGGTGAATCCAAACAAGAGTAGAAGTGAATATTTTCTGCCAATCAAAGGCTAGAAGTCTCAATCAAGTGGCAGTTTAATCTTCATTTCTGACATGAGGTTTTGTTATTTAGTGTTATTTTCAGAGGTGTATTGTCTGCCTTTCCATTTCCATACTCTTTTCATGCTCTCCTGTGATGTATGGTCACGGTTAAATCACGTCAACATTTTATATTAATTTTTTATAGAAATAATAAAACAAAAAGTAATAGGAATATAAAATGTTGACGTGGCTTAACCGTAACCATACAAACAGAAGGCTATGGGAAGAGTATGAAAATAGAAGGGCAGACAATCGAAGTGACTTTCAATCCGATTCCCGACTCGGCTTGTCTAATCCGATTCCCAACTCTTCCGTTCCTCGCGGTTGTAAGGTCTACATAATTTGGTTTGGTAAAACAACAAGTACATTACAAAACGACTTGGGAGAGAAGAAAATTAAGAACCTTCGTCAATGCTTATTTTTTTTTATGAAGTCAATGTTTTTACCTGCAGCTAAATCAATATAATTAAGGAACTTGAACGACTAGTCTCAATGAAGCATTAATTAATCCAGATTAACTGCATATTATAATAGGTAGAACTTCTGATTTGTTTTCGTAAAGGAATTTCATGGATCGATATATAACATCATCATTTGCATAAAAATTTGTTTGCTGCAGAAAATGCTAGCAGGTTTCGTTTTCTGCCACTCGAATGCGCTCTCCCTCTCTACTCGATCCACCTTGTAAACTGAAAGCCTCCTAAACTTAGCCACTAGAATGGGTTCTGAGGTCCTGTAACAGATCTTGAAAGCCTAAACTAAACCTTGAATAACCAATTTCGAATGCCCGTAACTATACCGTTATAATCCGGACTCACAAATGGCTTTCGCCTATGCGTTCATACCAACGAGTACTACGAGGATATGCTAAAAGAATAAGTCACACATCTCTCAAGCTGATGGTCAACGGAAGTCAAAATCCTTGCCTCTAGGGCATTTTCGTAAATTCACATTTTAAAAATAAAATAAAAATGTAAAATTTGAAACGGGTTGTCACACTTATTGCATGGATATGTCGGTGGATCACTAGCTAGAAATATCTAGATATTTGTACAATTGTGAGGTTGTCATGCAAAGTCCATGTTGGTGGGCTGTTTGTAGAAAAGTCTAAAATGATGGCTAGGATGAAATGAATCCATGCCACTGACTGAGCAAGTCAGTTTAGCAAGCCTATAAATATGTAATGGTGTAATGCAAGTAATGTAATCAAGTAAGAAGAAAGTAGCTAAGAAGAAAGAGCTAAGTAAAAGAGTAGGAAGTCTTGTAATTGAGTCTTGTGAAGAGTGTAAGTCGTCTAGAGTGAGTGTCATAACTTCTAAAGAGTATCCTTGAGAGTTTGTGTGTTGTAATATTTTGTGTGTGTAATACAAGTAATTTGTTTACTTGTGTTGTCTCTCCAACACTTGTGCTAGAGTTGTGTACTCTAGTTTTTACTCAACAATTGGTATAAGAGCGATACGATCAGGGACCGTCTCTAGTAAAGCTTTTGAGAATCGTGAGAAGTTTAGTACTTCGCAAGATTGTTGACTAATCTTGTTCGGCTTATCGAAGTTCTACCGACACAATGGGAGATCTTCAAGTTGTTGGAGGAATCAAAAAGTTGAACAACAAAAATTACAACATATGGGCGTCGTGTATGAAGTCTTACCTGCAAGGCCAAGATCTTTGGGATGTTGTCAACGGTAATGAATCGGCTTTGCCTGCGCAGCCGGCTCAGCCTGTGGGTCCGGCAGGTCCGCCTGCGGGTCAGGCAGGTTCGCCTGTGGATCCAGCTCAGCCTGTGCAGCCAATAGAAAACACCAGCGACACTATGAGGAAGAAGAATATCAAAATAGGTAAGGCCATGTTTGCCTTAAAAACCACAGTTGAAGATGACATGTTGGAGTACATATGGAAGGCCAATACACCAAAAGAAGCGTGGGACACCTTGGCCACACTCTTTTCAATTAGGAAAAATACAAGACTGCAGCTTCTTGAGAACGAGTTGTATTCGGTGGCCCAACGAGACATGACGATTGCCGAATATTTCCACAAGGTAAAGTCTATTTGCGATGAAATTTCTGAATTAGATCCGAGTGCTACCATTGTAGAACCCAGGATAAAAAGAATAATTATCCATGGATTGAGACCCGAATTTCGAGGCATCGTCGTCGCTGTACAAGGATGGCAAACCCAACCATCACTTGTTGAGTTTGAGAATTTGCTTGCTGATCAAGAAGCTATGGCAAAGCAAATGGGAAGGGTCTCGTTAAGAGGTGAGGAGGAATCACTCTACACCATAAGTAAAGGCAGCTTTAAGCAGCGTGCTGATGGTGGATCCAAAATAAATGGTGACAAGGAAAAAGGTCATCAAGGAAGAATATCAACACCAGCCCAATTGGTGGTTGTGTTGAAGATTGAAAATTAATCTTGCCTTGGCCCAAGACGATATCCAACCCATGATGATAGGCTAAAGTATGATCCATACAAATGCTAGAAACTTCTTGCATGGATATGTCAGTGGATCACTAGCTAGAAAGATCTAGCTAATTGTACAATTGTGAGGTTGTCATGCAAAGCCCATGTCGGTGGGCTATTTGTAGAAAAGTCTAGAACGATGGCTAGGATGAAATGAGTCCATTCCACCGACTTATTAAGTCGGTTTAGCAAGCCTATAAATATGTAATGGTGTAATGCAAGTAATGTAATCAAGTAAGAAGAAAGTAGCCAAGAAGAGAGAGCTAAGTAAAAGAGTGAGAAGCCGCTTTGTAAGTGAGTAGTCATGTGAAAAGTGTGAGTGGTTGTGTCTTTAGAAAGAGTGAGCGTCATAACTTCTAAAGAGTGTCCTTGAGAATTTGTGTGTTGTAATATTTTGTGTGTGTAATACAAGTAATTGGTTTACTTGTGTTGTCTCTCCAACACTTGTGTTAGAGTTGTGTACTCTAGTTTTTACTCAACAAAATACGCAGCCAACCTATACCCTAAATGAAGGAATTAGCTTAGGATAATACATAGTTAATTAGTAGCGAGTATTCTATATACTGATTTTTTTATTTAGCCCGTTCAAAAAATACCACATGTTCTTTGTTTTTTAAAGTTCAAAATAAATTAAATAACATGTTCATTATTTTTTTAAACAATAAAACATGTGTTAATATTATTGGACAAAATCAGCAATATATCAGTTTTTTTGCACTCAAATTCGATTTTTTTTTTTTTTTATCGAAAAAGTCGAATCTCTGTACATGCAAACGGATGCAGACACCGGATATTTCTCTGGGGACCCTGCGGACCACATCATTGTGGCCGTTGATAAAACTCGTGAGCATCTTCAGTCGTGGATGCCTATTTTCCCTGCCACTTCAAGCCTGCTCCTTTCCTAGTCCTCTCTCTCGAATAGAATGGTCACTCCGTCCCAAGCAACACCACTGCGTTCCGGCCGCCGCAGTGGTTCCTCAAGTGTTCCACTCCACGGCTGAAAACACTTCCATCTCCTCTTCTCGAACCCGGAATTTCGACCAAAAAAATAGAAAGAATCCGGCCTAGCCACAGTTAGTGTTGATTCAGTATTTAATCAGTAAAATTTTGACATGGAAGAGCTCAAGTTTGTGCTATGTCAGATGCGGGGATCTGAGATATGGGGAGAGAGAGGAGGAGGAAGAACCAGAGGTGCATCAACCTTGGTTTTGCTTCAAGTAAGTTTTAAAAAGTAAATTTGAATCCTGGCCGCATGATTTTAAACCAACGGCCAGGATGATGCGGTCCTCCGAATCCTTAGAAAGCAGATACGAAGAGGATCCGGTTACCATGCAAACGTAAATTTACGTAAGTTGGCGAGGGTTGACTTAATTAAACAAAGGGGGTTTAACAAAACACTTCTGTTACTGTTCATTTTTAACGAAAAATCATATTTATATCTTTTTCTGATACTATTCATCATACCTTTGAAAATATCAATAATTAAACACATACTTAATTATTGTTATCGTTCTGATTAATTTTTCATATGTTGATGACTTGGAATATAGCAAATACGAGCTAAATCCATCCATATAATATGCTCCTTGATGCTCTATATGTTGTTCTCATTGGCTGTAGAGGTTCCTAAGTGTGAACTAAATGAATATTATGTCACCGTTATATATTTCTTTTTTTTATCTTTTGAAAATTAAAATGTCTAGAGTTACGATTTGGCAAATGAGTAAATAAGTCAATTTTCTACCATGTTTAATATTATATGTACACATCAGTGAACTAAAATATGTTGAAGCATACAGTCCCAGATAGAAGACCTCACGACGTTAGGTCTTTCTTAGATTAATAATTCTACTACTAATTGCATCAAGTTCTTGTTAATACAAACCCTATACCTATGTGTATGTCAAATTAGTCCAACTTCATACCTTTTCGGCATGAACCGTGATGTTAATTGGCGGTGTGTATGAATTTTTAACAATATATATGTTTGAAAAGGTGAATACAAGTGCGTTGGAAAAGATGTGCGACCATTTCAAGACAGTGATGTACAAGAAAAAATAGAATAGCATGGTTTTTCGAATAGTTTAAAGATCCACTCGACTGCATGCTATTGATTATTGATGGGACAATGCGGACCTATTCGTCTACTGATACTTTTCCAGCAATATCCGCCAGCCGCCTTGGGACTGGTCAGTTTAATTATTGGGAGGAGGTTCTCATTTGTGCTTCACTACCAGCTTTGTTGCAAGTTCCAGTTTCCACCCAAACTCGGACAAAAGTAGAAGCCTATGCTCTCATGGCCAACGACTCGTCAACTACACACGGACTTAAATTAACGTATTATATTTGTTGGTCAGAGTCGTCTACTGATTAATTCATCTGACTTGTTAATTTCACACTTACCAACTCTCCCGTTCTCACGGTTTGTAAAGTTCGCACAATTTGGTTTGGTAAAACAAGTAAATTACAAAAAGACTTGGGAGAGAAGAAAATTAGGAACCTTCGACGATGCTTATTTTTTTATTAAGTCAATTTTTTTTAATGGACTTGAACAACTAGTCTCAAGGTTACATTACTTAATCCGGATGAACTGCATATTAATAGGCAAAACATTGATTTGTTTTCGAAAAGGAATTTCCTGGATCGGTAACATCATCATTTGCATGAAACATTTGTTTACTGCAGAAAATACTAGCATGCTTTGATTTCTGCCACCCGAATGCGCTCTCTCTGTACTCGATCCACCTTGTAAACTGAAAGCCTTCTAAACTTAGCAATCCAGGTATCGTTGCTATAAGCTTCCATGTAACTAAACTCTCTCTCTCTCTGATCACTAACATTTTTTTACTGCCAGGCTAGCAGGGAATACTGATCATCACGGTGTATCATAAACACGAATTGAGTAGTTATGGCCAAGGGAAGAGAAGCACCAGATGTGGAGAACCAGGGAGAGGGGTTAGTACCTTTTTACATTAAGACTGCAATTTTTTTTATCAGTAATTTTTCAAATAGTAACTTTGTATCAAACACTGGGACTCGTAGCTGTACTGGATTTGGCTGGTCAAAATACTTCATTGATCATATAGCTGTAACTTGTGATTAGGATCCATGCACAACCTTCACTTATATGTTGCGTTGGAGCAATTTAAGTCATTCGTGTTTCAGTCTCACCTTACACTCAAAGGCTGAGTATTTAATTTTCTGCCTATTAACTGTCTGTCTAATTTTTCTCATGAGCTCTCGTATGCATATCCACTAGTAAATGTATACCTAGTAAACTCTAATTGTCTCCAAAAGATCACCCTACCGGATCTTTTTATGTTTCTTCATGATTCTGAGGGGTGCAATTTGTTCTTTTCTTTCTCGCTTGAAGTCGGAAACCAGGGACTACAACGAGATATGCCCCAACAATGCGAATTCGTGATGAACAGGGGAAATTCCTTCTCAGATGGAGCATGATATTTGTAATGTCCTGTGTGTTTGCCGTCACACTAGATCCTCTGTTCTTTTACATTTTAATCGTTGATCAAGATAAGAAGTGCCTTCAAATGGACAAAACGCTGAGCATTACTGTTCTTGTTTTACGATCACTCACGGATATCATTTTCGCTGTGCATTTTATATATAAAATTTATGACGTCTTTATAGTTCAAAAGAACAAACAGTTGACGGCTAATGAGGCCGCAAATACCCTGCAACTTGTGGCCTCGAGTGCCCTGCAAACTGGAGGAAATTTGGATCGGAAATCAAAAAGAATATTGTTGTGGTCATCTTTTTCCATCATAAATGATTTTCTCGCTCTTCTTCCCGTCCCACAAGTAAGAGAAACTAAACTCTATTTTTTTTAATTTTTTTTATGAGGTTATTCTTAACCAGCTAACTGTAATTAGTGGATTTCTAACCCCTTTTTATTTCTTTTCTCCAGCTGCTAATAGTAGTTGCTTTTTACAAAATGAGAGCCGCTGGATATATGGAACATAGAAAGACTCTGAATGTCTTGCTTCTTTGTCAATATCTACCAAGGATATTTCGAATTCACCAGTCATCCAAGGAACTTCGAGAGAATGCTGGACCATGGGTTAGAGGTCTATTCAATTTTTTTCTCTACATTCTTGCCAGTCATGTAAGTTTTGCCTCAATTGTCATTTTATTACAATATTATGTATTCACTTATGCTGGTTTAAACTTTCTTTTAGAGATGTTGGACTGGCGTTGATTTTGTTTGCGTTTTTCGGATTATATGTACTCTCAAACTTACTCTCGGCATGAATTTTTGTGTTCGAATTGGTTAATGTAAAAACTAATAGCATTGCCCTACATAATTTTTCCTTGATGTAGATACTTGGAGCTTTTTGGTATTTCATTTCTATTCAACGAGAAACATCATGCTGGTACAGTGCCTGTGCAAATCATAGTCTAGATCGTGATGGATGTATGAATACTTTCTATTGTGGGCGTCGAACTACTACTTCAAGAAATATTACATTTCTAAATGAGCATTGCTCACTAGATACTCCAGATGGTGCTTCAGCACCATTTAATTTTGGAATATTTCAAGATTCCCTTAAGAATCATAACGTTGAGCGTATCGACTTTGGAAAGAAGTTCCTTTACTCTTTCTGGTGGGGCTTGCGAAATATAAGGTTTGCACAGACACACTGACGGCTCACAATTTTTCAAATTAATGAATAAAAACTTTCTCAGACACAGTACCATTTATATTGCTTGATCAAGTAACTACTTTTTTGCAGTAATTTTGGAACAAATCTGACAACAAGCACGTATATTTGGGAAAACTTGTTTGGAATTCTTATTTCTATCATTGGCTTGCTACTGTTCTTATATCTTATCGGAAATGTGCAGGTTTGTATGAACTGAATCTCACTTTATAGTTGTTTTATTATATTTGTTTTTAAGGGCCGCTGTCGCATACAATTATTAGCGAATGGTATTCAAATTGTATAAGATACCTAAGTTCTTTGGTTAACCAGAATTTAATGCAGACAGAAGCTTACTAATGAATTCTACTTGTGGTGAGACAGAATCTACTTGTGGTGAGACAGAATTTAATGCTGAGTGAAGCTACAAAAATAAAAGAGGGAAAGCGGATAATTCAGATGAAGAAGCTAGGTGTACGCAAGTGGATATCCGAAAATAAATTCCCTGATAATATCAAGAGCGAAATCATGAATAGCATTGAGCAAACATTGAAAAAAAACAAAGATGCTGATGTTGACAAGCCATTCCTTATTCTTCCCTGGCAAACCAAAAGATCTGTAAAACGCCATCTTTTCAAGGATACACTAAAAGCAGTATGTTCTTCAACCCTTGATCTCTCTCTCTCTCTCCATCTATTAATTGCATCCATTTTCACTCCAATATTGTTCTGATAATATATGTCTCTGCTTGCGCGCACATGTGTTTAGGTTAACAAGCTTAAGGACATGAATGAAAAAGTTCTGACGTTGATGTGCGACTACCTGAAGCCAGTGACATACATTGAGAACAACTTCGTTTTCCGAATGGGAGATCCGCTTGACTGCATGCTGTTCATTGTCGAGGGGACAACGTGGGCCTACACGTCTAGTGATAGTCAAGCTGGGAGTAGAACCTCATCAATGGACATCGAGCCCCTCGGGAAAGGGCAATTTTACGGGGAGGAGCTCCTCGATTGGGCATCAGACACATTCACCAAACTTCCAGTCTCCAGCAAACATGTCAAAAGTCAAACAAAAGTAGAAGCATTTGTGCTCATGGCCAAGGACTTGGAAACTGTCGTCTCCAGATACAAAAAATATTGGGACTCGGTCTATTCTAAGAATCGTGAAGAGGTGGCACTTTCTACCTTTCGTTGTTTCCGTACCAAGGCGCAACAACGCCCGTCCTCGTCCCCGACTGGAATAGCGGATACCAATGGTGAGAGCTTGCCATCGACAGCAGGCAAATAGTATCTTCAGAAGCGTCAAAGTAGAGACGCTCAATTTATGGCCAAGAATTCCATACACAACTCTAGCGCTGTACGATTCGTATAATTGTATGTAGCTGTGGCCTCAAAACTATTATTATTGGTTGATAGCTTGATATTTAACCGTACGTTTGAATAGTTACTAAGTAGTGGTAGCCACAATACCATTTCTCTCTGGGATATGTATATGTATTGGTCATGTTGTGAAATGCTTTGCAAAGTGATTGATTTCTGCAAAACATTTTATCTCTTTTTGAATGTCTCTGTTTATTTATGAGATTTAGACTGAGTAAACAAAAAATAATCATGGAATAAAATTAAATAGGAGAGTATAGAACGAAAAAATGAGCGTGTGAAAATCATTTTCTTAAAGTCATTTGCAACTATAGGTCAAGTCAAAGAGCTATTGAACCTTACAGTACTTGAATATAAATTATGAGGGGTTTATTAAAGAGATTGTTATTGACATTCCAAATATCTCATTTTTTTACTCTAAATTTTATATATTAGAAAATACACTTGTAAGAAGTGTAGAATAAGATTTTTGAAGTGCTAATAATAATCTTCGTGTTAAATCAAAAGCCCAAATGATGAGGGAGAAAGACAACATACACAGCCACCCAAATGATGATCAAGGGATTCAATACAACATGTTCCTTGTTTTTTAAAATTAAACAGAAAAAAAAAATTAAATAACATAGTTCGAATCTCTTGTGTTTTTTAGTCGAACAAGTTCGAATCTCTACATGGGCAAACATAAATTTAGGTAAGTTGACGAGGTTTGACTTTTTACTTTTGATCATCGGATACTTAATTAAGCAATAATCCTTCAATGCAACTTGCATTTTCAGAATAACAATAAATTAAATTATTGTTTTGGTGTTCTGATTAATTTATCATATGTACTGATTAATTTAAATTGAAGTTCTAACATGAATCAGGAGATGTTTGTCATATATTGTTATTACTTTCAATCCGAGCCAGTCATTTTTAATTGGTGAAGTGCTGGAAATGTCATACCCATCAAGACAAAAATGGTGTGTGCGCTTATCATTTCATTTTGCCTGTAAACTCTAATCAAGTGAAACAAAATTTGCCTATTCTAATCTAGTCACTTAGCTCAATAAATTTGCAGCTCGGGTGATTAATAATATTTCTCTTTATACTCGAAGTTCTTTACTTAAATTTTTGTCCCTAATTCTTTTAACATTTAGAGGGGAATCTGTATGTTGTCCAATATCCTAGTAGATAGGATGTTGTATTTTCACACGTGTCATGAGTTTGAGATTTTCTATTTTTTTAAATATTGTAATAGTTTCGAATCGTTTCCTTTCACTTAATAATAATAAGAATTATTTTTTATAAATGAGATGGGGAAATCTAGGCCCTCTTAAAGTCATCATGGTCGTTTTAACTCGGGCCATTAACACAGACAGAACTTATGAAGTTAGAAGACGAAAGCAAACAGTGCTCATCATCGTCCAGTCCAAGAAGTGGCTCAAAAGTCAACAGATATGGCGTCGGTCTTGGCGACATTCAGTGCTTGTCCTCGTTCGACTCAAAAGACGAATGTTGTTTAATTTATATAAATAAACTGAACGATTTCTCTTGAGAGAAATGCGAGATATTACTTTGGCTTTGAATTCCATTAATTCGTCTTAGGAAAATAGATAAACTATTAAATTTAAAGAAAAATTAATGAAAAAAAATTGAAAACTTTGAGTTTTAACGATAATGACAAAATAAAGGGTAAACTAAATAGTAACATGATTGATTTTTTAGTCTAAAAATGTAGTTTTTATTAAAATAAATAGTACCAAAAATTTTTCGTTAAAGTTTCATAAATTTAATTGTAAGATGAGACGGGTTATGTTTGAAACTTGGAAAACAAGACTTTTTTTTTTTTTTTTTTTTTCTTGGGTACAGAGGAGGGCAAAGCCGGGCAAGCAAAACAAAGCTAGGCAAGAACAACCCTAGGAAGGGCCCTGCCAATAGAATCAGAAACTAGAAAATTAGTAGGAGTGGTCGGAGAAGAAGCTAAAGCATGAAGGCCAAGGGATAACCATGACCCAAGTCAGCTATGTGATCAGCTGAGGCATTACTTTAGTCTAAAGTAGGAGGGAAATTGGCACTATTCATATGAATAGTGATTTGGACCACATTTCAGTTTATTTTCAAAATTGCCACCCGGCGGCTTTTACCCAATTTTCTCAATATTTACAAAAATACCACCCAGCCTTAAAACCCGATTTCCACCCTCTGCATCTCAAGGTTTGACTCGGGGACAGAGAGGGGAGGGGGACAGACCGGCTGACAAATTGGAGGGAGAGACGATGGCTCCCTATTTTCACTCGGAGACAGCTGGGTCTCGCTGTGCGGAGAGGGGAGAAAGGGGACAGAGGGAGTGGAGAGGATGGGGACAGAGAGACTGACAGATTGGATAGATACGGGAGCTACGGGTTTCCACTGAGTGACAGAGATTTAGCTAGGTCTTCTGCCAAGATCCATGGGATTTTCTGCGATTTTAAAGAAGGATGAACAGGGAGAGAGATACATAACGAAAAGCATGCGTATGTGCATTCGTTAGGGTCAAGGGCTTACGCACAGAGTCGGTGAGGAGGGGATGGGTGAGGGAGGAATGGCAGGGTCTGCGTTTTCACCTTTCTCCCTTCATTCAAAAGGTCATGAACTCTTTTAGATTAATTGTTTTGTTTATGATTTGCCATTTGCTTTGTTAAAATTGCCATTCATATTTGGTTCTTTCATTCAAATTGCAATGCATGTTAATAATTTGTTCGGTTGGGTGCTAGGATTAAGTCTCTGTTTCTGTAAATTAGGCCTTTGCACTGATATAATTTCTCTGTTTCTCCATCAATTTGTGTATAATTCATCATTTTTCTGTTTAAAAATTGTTACAGATTTTATGTTCCTTCATTAAAATTGTCATAGATCTTTGTAGATTGTTTAGGTCACCTTAGATTCACTTTATTTCAGTTTATTGTTTTTAATTGTTGTTCACTGATTGATTTGCCATTCCATTTATTAAAATTGTCATAGATAATTTTTCCTTCATTAATGCTGTCATAGATATTTTATATTGTTTAGTTAACTATTAGGGTTTCCTCTTAGTCTTTTGTAGGTTGTTTAGTTCAGCTCTAGGGTTAGCTGGATGTTAAAACTTATCCTACAACCTAATCCATTGTTCTAATAACCATAATGTAGATTAATTTGGGATGCTCCACTACCCATAGGCAGTAAGTTGTTAAATATATCAATATTTGCATAAGATGAACCAACATTTGACAAGTATAAGCAGCTGGACCAACACAAACAGAAAACACCTAAATTTACATCAAGATTAATGGTTGACCGAAAAATTAAAAAATTAAGTAAAAAAAACGTAAATTTATACATTTTTTTGTTTGAAATTATCTGTTCACTGTTTGATTTACCATTCCCTTTCCTTTATTAAAGCTGTCATAGATATTTCAAAATTTGTTTGCTTAACTATTAGACTTTACTCTCAGTCTTTCTAAATTAGGAGGCTACACTGTTTATATTTGTGTTTTTCAGAATTTTTTCCCCTTTGCTTATGAGTGAACAAAATTAAGCCTCCTTTTTAAGTTTATTGTTTTTAAATTAGGGTGTCTAGCCTGTTTAGTTCACTGTTAGGTTGATATTTCTGTATTTATAAACAAAGGGGTTGCAGTGTGCTCATTTATGTGTTTCTTCATACTTTCCTACTATTTGCTAATCAACAAATCAACTTCAGCTTCCTTTTCCACTTCACATCATTCTAATATCCATATGTTGCTAGGTTGTTTTCCGTTTCTTGCTTCTTTTATATTTTTGAGATACACTTTTGATTTGATTCTTGATATACATGTAGATCCAACACAACCATACACATCAAACCATCCATTCACACAGCAGCCACCAAACAAACCATTAGTGAGGTATTTGTCTATCCATTTTAAATTTTGTTTATACAAAGTAATTTCTAATACAAATCTCTTTACTGTGTTTAAATACAAACTCTTTTTCCCTCTAATTTTTTCCTATGTGATGTATCGCTGCAGCTCAAACATACACACCTTTTTCAAAAACAAAAAGTATCAACCACTAGAATCTGGATTTCCTAGCAGCAGGTATATGCTTACCCTTTCACTCATGGATTGAATTTGACCCCCTCCACCTATTCATATTTTTTCATTGAAATTCCGTCATTATGTATTGCTATTTAATTGCTCCTTTTGGGTTTTCTTCAAAGAAAATTTTTGAACATCATCTTGAGTGACCTGAAGTTCAAAGAGTATAGGTTTAGGTTTTCCCAGAGCTCAGTTTTTATTTTTTATTTTTTATTTTAAATTTAATTAAGAAAGTATGTGTTACATATTAATTCTTTCTCTCATGGATTGAATTTGACCCCTCCACCTATTCATATTTTTTCATTGAAATTCCGTCATTATGTACTGCTATTTAATTGCTCCTTTTGGGTCCCTCCAGGTTTCCATCTTTCTTTCTTACCTTGCAATTTGTGTTATCCCCTGTTTGGTTGCCCAGAAAATGAAATAATTCATGCAATTTTGGATTCTTAATTTCATATGGATGACAGTAGCTGCTGGTTTGAACTTTGAACTAAGAATTGATGCAGTTTTGGATTCTTCATTTCTTATGAATAATCCAATAGAATTAATACTAAAAATTTACCAATGGATAACACTTCAAAGTTGATTGTATAATATAGTTGTCTTTACTCTATAATAATTTGGAGTTTTCGACATATCTGTGTGTGTGTGTGGAATGTAACATATCGGATTTAGCTTATACTGTGCATAGTTTTATTGTCTGTTGTTATCTGTGCTATACCATTTCTATGCAGGCTCTGAAAGTTATTCATGAGCTTTATAAGCACTTTCCATAATTTAAGCAGTCTGTTTTGGATTCTTTTTCGTTAGGTCATTAGCTACTGATTAATGGAGAAACGAGGACCATGCCACTGATTTTGGGTTCTTTTTCTAATCTTCTGCTTTTGGGGTTTTGCAGGGAGTGCTGATGTATCTGAGAACCATCATCTTTTCCTTCTTCCGCTTCTCCCTGTGCAGTCCAGTTTGACTGTTTGTCATAAAAAAGGTCAGTTCATCTAAATTTAGCAATTGACTCTCACACTCTGAATTTGATTTTGTCTCCTTCTGCTGATCTCCTCCATTCCCCTCTTCTCTTTTTGTTCCGTAAATTTACTCAACTAATTCGATTATTCATTTTTTTCTGATAGAACATTTACGGCTCCATGAAATATTCAGTTTTTGCCTGATCATTGTCAAACACTGTAGCAACTAAGTTTGACAAAATTTATAATTATGGTTATTGATTGCTGGAATTTTGATGGTAGTGTTCCAGATTTACTTGCTCATGATCTTTGTATTGCTTTACTGTGAATGTGACAACCCGTTCCAAATTTTACGTTTTTATTTTATTTTAAAAGCGTGAATTTACGAAATTGCCCTAGAGGTAAGGACTTTGACTTCTGTTGACCATCGTCTAGAGAGACGTATGACTTATTCTTTTAACATATTCTCGTAATACTCGTGGATGTGAACGCATAGGCGAAAGCCGTTTGCGAGTCCGGATTATAACGGTATAGTTACGGACGTTTGAAATTGGTTATTCAAGGTTTAGTGTTAATTAAATTAAATCTCCAATCAGAAATTAGTTATTTAAGGTGAAGTCCAATCAGAAAAAGGAAAGAAAGAAAGAAAAAAAAAAAAAAAATCCCAGTTTTTCCCGTGGGTTTTCCCACTTGCGACCACCCATTTTCCAAGGCCGATGGAGTTTTTCGATGCCACCACCACCATCTTGAAGCTCTCATTCCCCTCTACAAAACCCACCCAAGAACCACCTTGATTAACCATGGGATGTGGAGTTTGAGGCCACGAAAGTTGACGAAAATCAATGGTGCTCCGGCCACCCTTTTCGATTTTCCGGCAAATTGGCAAAGCAATGGCCGATGCCACCACTTGGGCTTTGTAGCCCATCATCCCAGGAGCAAAACCCAACCAAACTTGACCCCGTTGGACCACCGTAGACGACGAATCGACGTCGGGAAGTTTTAGGCACCCGCCGGCTTCGTGGGCAAAATTGACCATCTTCCGTCCACTTTTGGACTTCGTGGCAGGTATGAAAGTTGCTCCACTCACTGAGATCTTCATTTCTGTGAAGTTTGAGAATTTTTGGAAATAGTTGGATTTTCCGGCGAGTCGGGGCGGCCGATTGCCACCCGCGGCGGCGCGTGCGGCGGCGCGTGGCCAGTGGGCCGCCAATGCTATTTTTAGGCTATGTCGAATGTCTTGAATTCAGTTTTGTTATTTGAATGACATAGGTTGATCGTTGGAACCTAAATTCGTTACGATACATTGCTTGATGAAAATGTAAATCGACGATCCGACCGTTGGATTGTCACCAAATTTGGGTACATTATAATACGTAATATTTAAAGATCATAGGAATTTATGGATCGGGAATCCGATGTACGGATCTTCCCGAATTGGATTTGTAAGTTAGTAAAATAAATGTTCACGGCCACTTGTTTTAGGCAATTGGCGGAGATCTGACCGTTGGATCGTAATGAAATTTTGGTATGTTATTCTAGAAACATATTGTGGATCGTTGGAAGTTACGGATTGGAAATCTGATATGCGGATCTTCCGGGTCAGGTTATACAGGGTTGTAAACCCTACCGTCGATCTTTGATCGACGGTTGACTTGTGGTCAATGGGTCTCAAACTATTTTAGAATGTCGTTGATGTTGTGTTTTATGTGAATTACATATTCTACGGATAAGAGTTCTGAGATGTGATTTGATAATTGGCCACATGGACCAATCATTCAGGACGCCTCGATGCGTGCGCTAGAGAATCATAGCGTGGACTCCAGGTGAGTGCATCTTTTCCTTTTTATCGTACATATTATTGAGAGTTCTATCGACACCTTTAAATTGATTAGGCATATTACTTTCATATATAATTATTGTGAATGCTTGAAGTACTATGTGAACTACGAATGGCTTGATCCCTGTTTAGGGTACGTAGGCAGTCTAACGAGACGTTAGATGCAGCCATAAAATATTTGAGACAAAAGCCTTGTTTGGGAAATTGAGTAATGCGAAGGAAATTGATAAAGACAAGTTTTAATTTTGTGAATTAGTTAGTTAATTAGTGTTAATTGGGTTATTATGGATAATTATCCTTGAAAATAAGTAGTCCGGGAGTAGAACGTTATTGATTGTACATTTCACACTATATAGTTTATAATTGAAAATGCTACAACATGGTTGAGTGTTAGATTGCATCATGGTATATCCATATGTATTATATTTGCATATAATTATTGGGAATGCTTTCAAATGCAAAGGTGGACGCAGGACACCCAGGTAAGCTTCAGGTGAGTACATGTTGATGTTAGTGATGGTAGTGAGTACGATTGTGTTGAGATATAGTATAGCTCATAAACCTGCACCCCGGTGTTAGTGCTCCCGCCCGTGGCCAGGGCACAGTCCTTCACGTGATGTTCACCTCCCGCACCTTACGCTCACCTTGGATTCAAGGTAGGTGCACAGTCCTGTCGTACAGACCACTTTAGGTGGTTCCGACTCGTAGGTGACCCGCGATTATTCGCCCAGTCTTCACGTGATCGTAGCACTTATTTACACCCAGTCCTGTCGTACAGACCACTTTAGGTGGTTCCGACTCGTGTGCAGGTATACTTATTGAGCTATTGGCTAGCCAGGATTGATGAGATATGGATAAGTCGTACAAGTCACTATAGGTGACTCCGACTTATATGCTAGCCAGGATTGACGAGATATGGATAAGTCGTACAGGTCACTATAGGTGACTCCGACTTATATGCTAGCCAGGATTGATGAGATATGGATAAGTCGTACAGGTCACTATAGGTGACTCCGACTTATATGCTAGCCAGGATTGACGAGATATGGATAAGTCGTACAGGTCACTATAGGTGACTCCGACTTATATGCTAGCCAGGATTGACGAGATATGGATAAGTCGTACAGGTCACTATAGGTGACTCCGACTTATATGCTAGCCATGATTGATGAGATACGGATAAGTTGTACATGTCATTTTAGCTGACTCTGACTGATATATCACCTTGTATTGATTTAGTTCATTTGGCCTACTTATTAATGTATGGTGGATATGATGGCAAACCGTGGTTTTGGTCATTTCCGAGTATGGTTTGGATATATGTATATATGTTGTACTGTCTTATGGAAAACGATACGGGTTTTACATTTAGGGGCATTACTTTTTGAGAGGTAGTAACTTTGGGAAGCTTGGTTTTATTGCTTACTCACACCTTCTGTTTGGTGCCCTCCAGGTTTTAGCTGCTGAGTTTGTATCGACAATAATCTATGGCGAATCTTAGTATTGATGGATATTTTTGAGGGTATGATTCTTACCCACATTACTGCACATTACTTATGCTCTGACATCGCGTGTGAAATGGGTTCACTCCCACTCGTAGCGCACTCTGGTACTTAGACACTTTTAGATTCAAATTTATTCACTTTTTATGCACTATCACATTTTATGGCTTCGTCACCTTCCAGGTGTCGGCTAGCACAGCTCGATTCAGGGTCCGAGTGGATTTTTTGGGTCGGGGTGTGTCAGTGAAAATATGGATACTTTACTGCAAAATGTGTTTAATTTAATGGAGATTTGCTAGGTTTTTTAATACAATTAATTGGATAATGGATATTGGAGATTTTCTCCAAAGGATTATAATTTATATAGAATTTATAAGTTTTATTACTTTCGGCTTACTTTATGTTTCGAATTAGTTGGATTTAGCATTCTTCACAACCTTTGATGGGTGTTTAATTTCTAATTTTTGTTCCATGCATTGTTGATTTTCTTTGATAATTGCTGAATCGCTTTTATATTTGCTTTGTCCTTAGGATCTAAAGCATTTTGCCTTTTGAAGAGCAGCTGCACGGAAAGTATTAGGTACCCTTTTCTTTGTTGTGTGTGTGTGTGTGTGTTTTTTTTTTTTTTTTAATTTCTAATTTTTATGGAAGACATGAAATATTGTAGGAATCAAATATATGATTGTCACCAAATGTATATATCTTTTGTGGTATATTATTGGTGATTATGGTATGCATAGTTAGTTTTCCTTGCTCTATTTGAATTTCTCTCTAATTTTCTTTACTCTTTCTTATCTGCTGTGTTGTTTGTCAAAATTTGAAATAACATTTATTAATCTGTGTTTTGAGTTGTGATTTTCATATTTTACTTCCAAGTTCTAAGTCGTTCCTTCTCCCATGGTTTCTCAACTTTTGAATATGTAGCGTAATGCCTTATTGCTAGACATTCTGGCAACATAGGTGGTTATGTTGCCAGACAGTGCATATGGACCACACATTCTCGCAAAAGTTTACCTTATCAATGGTTTAGATTTATAGTTTGGCATATGTGGTCAAACTATGATTCTGAACCATTGATAAGATGGGTGTTTGCTTAACATGTTTCTTACGGGGCAGGGAATACATGTGTTCTTTTTAAAATATATATATATATATATATATATATATATATATATATATATTTACTGAGATGAGCCTCAATTGCAATGTTCTAAACTATCTCTCAACTTATTTTTCTATGTTCTGTGCTTTTTATGTTTGCATTTAGATCGATGGGTTCAAACCCTTGAATACAAATTTATTTGGCAGCCTTTAAAGTTTTTGACTTTTTGGTGCTCTTTAATACATATTTTCCTTTGTTTATCTAGATTATAGTTTTTCCTGCACACTTAATCCTTGCAGTTCACAGAGTTCTTATTGATCCTGCAATTGTTCTTAAGTTATCTTTGTTGAGTAGAGGCTATGTTCTGTGGGTTTTAGGGTTTGGAGAAAATTTTGAGCTGCTTTGGTATTTTAATGTTTAGAAAAAATTTTGAGATTCTTTAATGAGATTTTGGTGGCTAACATTCTTTAGCTAAATTTTTTGTGTCTCTTGGTTGCTTTCTGCAATTTTCGCTTTTGAGAAAACCTAATTGCAGGTTCTTCTCTCTCTCTCTGTTAAGTTACCAGTAGTAATGTTTTTCATTCACTCTTAATCCTTGCAGTTCACAGAGTCCTTATTGATCCTGCAATTGTTGTTCTTAATTATCTTTGTTGAGTAGGGCATATGCTCTGTGGGTTTTAGGGTTTGGGGAAATTTTTGAGTTGCATTACTATTTTAATGTTTTGGGAACATGTTGAGATTCTTTAATGGGATTTTTGTGGCTAAAGACTTTTTAGGTAAATTCCTAGCTATTTACTGGTTGGCATCCATATCTTATAAATATGTTGGCCAAGACATATGTTAGCTTTCATTTGTTTTTTCATTTTCATTTCTTATAATCAGTGTGTGTGAGTGCAGTGCCTATGAGTATAATGTGTGTGAATATTTAATTAGCTCACAGGTTTGTTGGTTCAGTTCAACTACAACCCTGATGAAGTTAGTTTTACATCGCAAACACATATATATAGAAGTTTAGACACCTTAGCAAATACCACCTTTTAGTTATTTTCATGGTCTGTTTAGTTGGTTTTCATACTCTAACCCCTACTTTTGTAAACTAGATTGTGCATTTCCAGTTGTTAAGCATGATATGATGGTGTTACCTAAACATGTAGATATTGCATTACTTTTGTGTCATGCAGTATTAACATTTTTTCTCGCCTCTTAGATAATAATACAATGACATTACATAAACTTTTAGTTAGTTTTCATGAGACAATTTCAATTTCTTCGCTTTGTTTGAAATTTGGTGTGTTTATCTTCAGGACACTTAATCAATTTAGCTTGCAGTTTAACTATTGCAGTTTTTATGTATTTTGGTTTTACCTGGATTCCATTTCTAGAATGAGCATGTGTTTCTCATTGTATCTAGAAGTTATTGCGGTTGAAGTAGCATGCTTAACATTTGTACTATGGACTTGCGTAATTTTCCTTATTGTTGGATCGGAAAATTTTAGATGAGAAATACTGGATGATATATGTTTCTTCGGTATGATATTTGCATTACTATCTCAGATAAAGTATATAACTAACCTGCTAAATTCTACAGATAATACTTGCAGAACCTGTAACTAATGCCTATATTATATTACTAATTGGTATAGCTTTGCTACAATCCCTGTTTCAACTTGTGTGTTTACTGCTAATAGAATTTCGCTATTGTCTCTAAGCTATTATTTTCATTGCTATTCTGTGAGTTAGTGCTAATCGATTTGCTTTGTTTCCGATTTTCAGAAAGTTGGATCGATCGCTGGAGCACTTGGCCCTTTGACTTTTGAGGTATATTAATTAACACTGGTTTCATAATAGTTCTTACATTTTTTTTTTTCACATTAGGATTAGATTTAGCTATCTAATTATAGAGTCCTTTTCATATATATATGATCGCGATAACAGTAGAATTTGAATATATATGACTGCAATAACAGTACAATGTGTGATTGTTACGTCATAAGTTAATGTGATGTAACAAATATTCATGCCATCAAACCTAAACTGAAACATAATAATAAAACGCAGTTGTTTGCAGTCAAACAAGAACAGCGTAAATAAACATGTTGTGCGACGACCGATTCCAAAACACATTTTAACAGCTTTATCCAGCTGATAATTCATAACATTATCAAGTATAAAAGACTGGTCGTAAGTTAAACCCTTCTCAGATTTACCCTTTCTTTGTTGCACTTTCATGGATTTAATCCATTCTACCATCACAGTTTTTGTTACTTTTACAGTTTCCCCATGCTTTCTGGAATGCGTTTTCAATCTTAATAATATCTGCTCTGTTGCTTCGAATTATCAGTGGTTTCAGTTATTCGCTTTCTTTTCTTCTTGGAAAGCATGACTGTGAAGTTTTATCACTGAGTTTCACAGACAAACATATTAAACTTTTCAAATAGCCTTTAAATTTACCCTATATATTTTTCCTTTTCTTTTTCTGACACATGTTCCCATACTGACAAACAAAGTATAATAATCTGTATGATGCCTTAAATATACCTTAGCTGCTAATGTTCCATCACTACCTTGCTTTATGCATGATCGAACTAATTTTCTTTTGAATACATGCTTTTTTAGATCTTAGTTTTATTACAATGTTGTTACTGTGATCTCTATTGGTTCTTTAAATGGTTTGGTTTTTCAATCAGTTAACACTTTTTTTTTTTAAATTGAAACAACATTATAGTTCTAAGCATAATCATTTGATTAGTCTCCCCTTTAGCATAATTTCTCGAAACCATTTTCTTTGTGCCATTTGTAGAAAGATGGGTCTCTTTCAGATAAAATTTACAACATTTGGTTTAGGAATTGCAAAGAGAAATAAAGAATCTCCAACCAAATTGTGCAAGAATTTAGCCGGGATTTGAGGGTTTTAGTTCAGGGTTTGTTTTTTGCGATTTACACACACACACAGATAGAACAAAGGTGAGCGAGAGAAGGGAGGATTTTATGCAAGGGTTAAAGCGTAGGGGTAAGGAAAGGGTAAGGATGCATAATCAATTTGACTGCACGTGTAATTCATAAATTGATATTGTCTGAATGAGTTTTGGCAAGTATATATACTTAATGACTAAATGTTTCTAAATATTAAACTAATGGAATTTGGATGCCATCGTTTCTATTTATAATACATATAACTAAAATTCATCGGTTTTGGTTTGAGTATCATGTAGAGAATTTCTTGCTAATTGAACATGTTTGGTTTTGAGTTTCTGGATATAAAATTTACTATAAAAGGCTCTGTCACTTTAAAATTTTGACCATTATTTTTCTGATCAAAATAGAGAACTTTGATTGTTCTATTCTACATGACCTATATTTTTCACATTGTTGAATTATTTATACTATTAAGGATGATTAATATGATTATCATCAAAATTATGGTATGTTTTATTGTTTGTCCCATTTGTATGTAAATTCAGCGAATTGGGGAAATTTTCGGCTCTTTGAATTCAATGAATTGCCTAGATGGACCCATAATTAATGCAGTAATAGTTGATTTCATTTTGGAAAAACTGTTGTTGGCCAAAGACAGGTTATGATGTCCCATTTTGTATGAACTATATGTCAATGATGATAGATTGTAAGGTAATTGAGGTTTCTGCAAACAATAACTATTAATACGAAAGGATGAACCGATGCCGGGTGTACTGTTAATTATGTATAAGACATTCTTTATGTGATGTTGGAACGCACAATTGGGATGCATTTAAACTTAAAGTATTATATATATGGGTGATTTTGTTCTTTTTCGTTTCTTTCATATGCACGCTTACATGAAAAGCATTATGGTCACATTTCTTAAACTATGATTTATATTTTTAGCTGTAGTGCGGAAGATATCCACTCTCAAAAAAAGTGAACAATGCAATCTCTGTAATCGACTGCTGCAAGCAGTTCTACATGTTTTTGGCTATCAACATTTTTGCTTCAACAACTGCGTGTTTTTTACACATTCGTGCTTGGAAACTTAGATGCTAGAATAAGAACAAAACAGTTTTTATGTTTTTTGTCAACTACAACATGTAGCTAACCTAGAAGATATATATTTTATCACCTTGACTACAAGGGCAATATTTTTGTAAACTATATGTTACTTCTATTTCTTCTATTTATTAGGGAACCAAAAGATTCTGTTTCGTCTTGTTAATTGTACAATATAATACAGTTCAAGGTGATGCATTCAAGTCCCGCAACATCGCGCAAACATTTTTTCTAGTTCTTTTCTATTTCGCATCTCCAATTTGGAAAACAGGACTTGGAGCAAAAGAAAGATGCATAATTTTATTTTTTTGGAAAGTCAGGATGGAGCCATGCAATCCTTGGTCTCTTACTTCTTCCGCCAGTGACTTGTCAAATCAAATGGCAATTTAATAATTTCTGACATGAGGATTTGTTTTTTAGTGTTAAATTCCACACTTGACAACTCATCCATTCGTCGCGGTTTGCAAGGTTTGCGTAACAGAGGAGGATTCTCTGTATCCTCTTATTCCTATTCTCTTCTTTCATACATTATCTTTTATCTTATTTTTTTTATAAAAAAATCAATATAAGATGTTAACATAATTTAATTGTGATCGTTCAAATACGAAAACATAAAAGGATAAAAAAATTAGAAATGTAGGAAATTCTCCTGCATAATTGGTATGGTAGAACAAGAAGTTCGTTACAGAAAGACTTGGGAGAGAAGAAGATTAACAACCTTCGTCAAATGCTTATTTTTTTTTTTTTTTTTTATCAAGTCAATGTTTTTACCTACGGCTAAGTCAATAAGAAGATTAACAACCTTTGTCAATGCTTTTTTGTTATCAAGTCAATGTTTTTACCTGCAGCTAAGTCAATAATATCCATGTAACTAAACAGACTCTCTCTCTCTCTCTCTGATCACTCACATTCTCTTTATACTGTCAAGCTAGCAGGGAATACTGATCATCACGGTGTATCAGAAACACGAATTGAGTAGTTATGGCCAACAGAAGAGAGGCTTTGGATGTGGAGAACCCGGCAGAGGGGTTAGTACTTCTTTACATTGCAATTTGTTTCTGTAATTTTCCGAACGTTAACTTTGTATCAAAGACTGGGACTCGTATCTTTACTGTCTTTGGCTGGTCAAAATACTTCATTGATCATATGCCTGTAACTTGTGATTAGGATCCATGCACAACCTTCACTTATACGTTTCATTGGAAGATTAAAGTCATTCGTGTTTCAATCTCACCTTACGCTTTCAAATGCCAAGCAGTTAATTTTCTGCATATTAATTGTCTGTCTAATTCTTCTCATGAACTCTCGTATGCATATCCACTTGTTTATGTATATACCTTATAAACTCTAATTGTCTTTGAAACAGCACCCTACTGGATTTTTCATGATTTTGATGGGTGCAATTTGTTCTTTTTTATGTCGTTTCAAGATTTGTTACAGGGTCTTGGAACCTAGTGACTACAAGGGCATTATATGCCCCAATAAAGGGAATTCGTGATGAACAGGGGAAATTCCTTCCCATATGGAGTAAGATATTTGTAATGTCCTGTGTGTTTGCCGTCTCAGTAGATCCTCTCTTCTTTTACATTTTAATCATTGATCAAGATAAGATGTGCCTTCAGATGGACAAAACGCTGATGACTATTGTTCTTGTACTGCGAATACTCACAGATATCATTTTCGCTATGCATTTTGTATATAAAATTTACGTCAGTATTACAGTTCAAATGCACAAAAAATTGAGGGATAATGTGCCCGCAAATACCACGAAAACTATGGCCTCAAATACCCTGACACTTGTGGCCCCAAGTACCCTAAGACCTGGGGCCTTAAGTACCCTGAACACTGAGACCTCCATACAAACTGAAGGAAATTTGGATCGGAAATCAAAAGGAAGTGTGTTGATTGAATTTGGCAAGAAAATAGTTCAAAAGATGTCGCGGTTATCTTTCTCCATCATAAATGATTTTCTCGCTCTTCTTCCCGTCCCACAAGTAAGAGAAACTAAAATCAATTTTTTTGTGTGTCCTATTCTTAACCAGCTAGCTGTAATTATCGGATTTCTAACCCTTTTTTATTTCTTTTCTCCAGTTGCTAATAGTATATACTTTTTACAATATGAGAGGCGATGCATACGTGGAACATAAAAAGGTTCTTAATGTCTTCCTTCTTGGTCAATATCCACCAAGGATATATCGAATTCACCAGTCGTCCAAGGAACTTCGAAATAATGCTGGAATGTGGGTTAAAGGTCTCTTCAATTTTTTTCTCTACATTCTTGCCAGTCACGTAAGTTTCGCCACGATTGTCATTTCAATATAACATCCTGTATTCACTTATGCCGGATGAAGCTTTCTTTTAGAAATGTTGGACTAATGTTAGATTTTGATTTCATGTTTCGGATTATATGTACTCTCAAACTTACTTCCATTTCAATTATTACAAGACAATATTTTGTTTGTTCGATTAGTTAATGTGAAAACTCATAGCATTTCCCTACATAATTTTTCCTTAATTGATAAATCATTTGATTATGAATTTGTGACATTTGTAGATACTTGGAGCTTTTTGGTATTTCTTTTCTATTCAGCGAGAGACATCATGTTGGCATAGTGCATGTGCAAGACATAGTCCAGATCGTATTGGATGTATGAATACTTTCTCCTGTCAGCGTCGAACTACTACTTCGAGAAATAAAACATTTCTAGAAGAGCATTGCTCGATAAATGCTACAGATGAAGGTCCCTATGATTTTGGAATATTTCGTGATGCTCTTAAGAATCATAACTTAGAGCATATCAAGTTTGGAAAGAAGTTCCTTTACTCTTTCTGGTGGGGCTTGCGAAATATAAGGTTTGCACATATGCACTGACGACCAATGATTTTTCAAATTAATGAATAAAAACTTATCTAGATCAGGCACAGTATCATTTAGATTGCTTGATCAAGTAACTACTCTTTTGTAGTAATTTTGGAACGAATCTGTCAACAAGCACGTATGTCTGGGAAAACTTGTTTGCAATTCTTATTTCTGTCATTGGCTTGCTACTGTTCTTATATCTTATCGGCAATGTGCAGGTTGGTTTATACTGAATCTCACTATGTATTAGTTTTATTTTTCAATCATTTCCTTCATGGCCGCTGTTGTATACAATTAATGAATTCTACTTGTGGTGAGACAGACTTTAATGCAGCTGGAAGCTACAAAATCTGAAGAAACAAGACGGAAGATTCGGATGAAGAAGCTAGATGTACGCAAGTGGATATCCGAAAATAACTTCCCTGATGATGTCAAGAGCGAAATCATGAATAGCATAGATCAAGCATTGAAAGAAAACAAAGATGCCGATGTTGACAAGCCGTTCCTTATTCTTCCCTGGCAAACCAAAAGATCTGTTAAACGCCATCTTTTCAAGGATACACTAAAAGCAGTATGTTCTTCAACCCTCCATCTCTCTCTCTCTCTCCATCTATTAATTGCATCCATTTTCACTCCAATATTGTTCTGATAATATATGTCTCTGCTTGCGCGCACATGTGTTTAGGTTAACAAGCTTAAGGACATGAATGAAAAAGTTCTGACGTTGATGTGCGACTACCTGAAGCCAGTGACATACATTGAGAACAACTTCGTTTTCCGAATGGGAGATCCGCTTGACTGCATGCTGTTCATTGTCGAGGGGACAACGTGGGCCTACACGTCTAGTGATAGTCAAGCTGGGAGTAGAACCTCATCAATGGACATCGAGCCCCTCGGGAAAGGGCAATTTTACGGGGAGGAGCTCCTCGATTGGGCATCAGACACATTCACCAAACTTCCAGTCTCCAGCAAACATGTCAAAAGTCAGACAAAAGTAGAAGCATTTGTGCTCATGGCCAAGGACTTGGAAACTGTCGTCTCCAGATACAAAAAATATTGGGACTCGGTCTATTCTAAGAATCGTGAAGAGGTGGCACTTTCTACCTTTCGTTGTTTCCGTACCAAGGCGCAACAACGCCCGTCCTCGTCCCCGACTGGAATAGCGGATACCAATGGTGAGAGCTTGCCATCGACAGCAGGCAAATAGTATCTTCAGAAGCGTCAAAGTAGAGACGCTCAATTTATGGCCAAGAATTCCATACACAACTCTAGCGCTGTACGATTCGTATAATTGTATGTAGCTGTGGCCTCAAAACTATTATTATTGGTTGATAGCTTGATATTTAACCGTACGTTTGAATAGTTACTAAGTAGTGGTAGCCACAATACCATTTCTCTCTGGGATATGTATATGTATTGGTCATGTTGTGAAATGCTTTGCAAAGTGATTGATTTCTGCAAAACATTTTATCTCTTTTTGAATGCCTCTGTTTATTTATGAGATTTAGACTGAGTAAACAAAAAATAATCATGGAATAAAATTAAATAGGAGAGTATAGAACAAAAAAATGAGTGTATGAAAATCATTTTCTTAAATTCATTTGCAACTATAGGTCAAGTCAAAGAGCTATTGAACCTTATAGTACTTGAATATAAATTATTAGTGGTTTATTAAAGAGATTGTTATTGACACTCTAAATATCTCATTTTTCACTTTAAATTTTATATATTAGAAAGAAAATACACTTGTAAGGAGTGTAGAATAAGATTTTTCGAGTGCTAATAACAATTCTTGTGTTAAATCAAAAGCCCAAATAATGAGGGAGAAAGACAACATACACATCCACCCAAATGATGATCAACGGATTTAGTACAACGTGTTCCTTGTTTTTTAAAATTAAACAGAAAAAAAAACTAAATAACATAGTTCGAATCTCTTGTGTTTTTTAGTCGAACAAGTTCAAATCTCTATATAGGCAAACATAAATTTAGGTAAGTTGACGAGGTTTGACTTTTTACTTTTGATCAGCGGATACTTAATTAAGCAAATCCTTCAATGCAACTTGCATTTTCAGAATAACAATAAATTAAATTATTGTTTTGGTGTTCTGATTAATTTATCATATGTACTGATTAATTTAAATTGAAGTTGTAACATGAATCATGAGATATTTGTTATATATTGTTATTACTTTCAATCCGAGCCAGTCATTTTTAATTGGTGAAGTGCTGGAAATGTCATGCCCATCAAGACAAAAACGATGTGTGTGCTTATCATTTCATTTTGCCTGTAAACTGTAAACAAGTGAAACAAAAATTTGCCTATTCTAATCTAGTCACTTAGCTCAATAAATTTGCAGCTCGGATGATTAATAATATTTCTCTTTATACTCGAAGTTCTTTACTCAAATTTTTGTCCCCAATTCTTCTAACATGTAGGGGAAATTTGTATGTTGTCCAATATCCTAGTAGATAGGAAGTTGTATTTTCACACGTGTCATGAGTTTGAGACTTTCTATTTTTTTAAATATTGTAATAGTTTCGAATCATTTCCTTCCACTTAATAATAATAAGAATTATTTTTCATGAAGGAGATGGGGGAAATCTAGGCCTTCTTAAAGTCATCATGGTCGCTTTAAACTCGGGCCATTAACACATACAGAACTTATGAAGTTAGAAGATGAAAGCAAACAGTGCTCATCGGCGTCCAGTCCAAGAAGCGCCTCAAAAGTCAACAGATGTGGCGGTCGGTCTTGGCGACATTCAGTGCTTGTCCTCGTTTGAGCATTCAGTGTTTGTCCTCGTTCGACTCAAAAGACGAATGTTGTTTAATTTATATAAATAAACTGAATGATTTCTCATGAGAGAAATGCGAGATAATTTCTGACATGGGGATTTGTTTTTTAGTGCTTATCCTCGTTCGACTCAAAAGTTTTCTAACTTTAATTGTAAGATGAGCCGGGTTATGTTTGAAACTTGGAAAACAGGACTTCGAGCAAAAGAAAGATGCGTACTTTTTTTTTTTTGAAAGTCAGGATGGGGCCATGCAGTCCTTGGTCTCTTACTTCTTCCGCCCGTGAATTGTCTAATCAAATGACAATTTAATAATTTCTGACACGAGGATTTGTTTTTTAGTGTTAAATTCCACACTCGACAACTCGCCCGTTCGTCGCGGTTTGCAAGGTTTGCATAATTGGTATGGTAGAACAAGAAGTTCATTACAGAAAGACTTGGGAGAGAAGAAGATTAACAACTTTCGTCAAATGCTTATTTTTTTTTATCAAGTCAATGTTTTTACCTGCAGCTAAGTCAATAATCAATATAATAAAGGAACTTGAACAACGAGTCTCAAGAGTCAGGGAAGCATTAATTAATCCATGTAACTAAACCAACTCTCTCTCTCTCTCTCTCTCTCTCTCTATAATCACTCACATTCTCTTTGTACTGTCAGGCTAGCAGGGAATACTCATCATCACGGTGTATCAGAAACACGAATTGAGTAGTTATGGCCAACAGAAGAGAAGCTTTGGATGTGGAGAACCCGGCAGAGGGGTTAGTACTTCTTTACATTGCAATTTGTTTCTGTAATTTTCCGAACGTTAACTTTGTATCAAAGACTGGGACTCGTATCTTTACTGTCTTTCGCTGGTCAAAATACTTCATTGATCATATGCCTGTAACTTGTGATTAGGATCCATGCACAACCCTTACTTATACGTTTCATTGGAAGATTAAAGTCATTCGTGTTTCAATCTCACCTTACGCTTTCAAATGCCAAGCAGTTAATTTTCTGCATATTAATTGTCTGTCTAATTCTTCTCATGAACTCTCGTATGCATATCCACTTGTTTATGTATATACCTTATAAACTCTAATTGTCTTTGAAACAGCACCCTACTGGATTTTTCATGATTTTGATGGGTGCAATTTGTTCTTTTTTATGTCGTTTCAAGATTTGTTACAGGATCTCGGAACCTAGTGACTACAAGGGCATTATATGCCCCAATAAAGGGAATTCGTGATGAACAGGGGAAATTCCTTCCCATATGGAGTAAGAAATTTGCAATGTCCTGTGTGTTTGCCGTCTCAGTAGATCCTCTCTTCTTTTACATTTTAATCATTGATCAAGATAAGATGTGCCTTCAGGTGGACAAAACGCTGATGACTATTGTTCTTGTACTGCGAATACTCACAGATATCATTTTCACTATGCATTTTGTATATAAAATTTACGTCAGTATTACAGTTCAAATGCACAAAAAATTGAGGGATAATGTGCCCGCAAATACCACGAAAACTATGGCCTCAAATACCCTGACACTTGTGGCCCCAAGTACCCTAAGACTTGGGGCCTTAAGTACCCTGAACACTGAGACCTCCATACAAACTGAAGGAAATTTGGATCGGAAATCAAAAGGAAGAGTGTTGATTGAATTTGGCAAGAAAATAGTTCAAAGGATGTCGTGGTTATCTTTCTCTATCATAAATGATTTTCTCGCTCTTCTTCCCGTCCCACGAGTAAGAGAAACTAATATCCTTTTCTTTTTTTTTTTTTTTTTTTTTTGTAGCTATTTTTAACTAACTATCTGTAATTATCGGATTTCTAACCCCTTTTTATTTCTTTTCTTTAGCTGCTAATAGTAGTTACTTTTTACAATAATGAGAGGCGCTACATATGTGGAACATAAAAGAGTTCTCAATGTCTTCCTTCTTGGTCAATATCTGCCAAGGATATATTGAATTCACCGGTCGTCCAAGGAACTTCGAAAGAATGCTGGAATATGGGTTAAAGGTCTCTTTAATTTTTTTCTCTACATTCTTGCAAACCACTTTCACCACGATTGTCATTTCATTATAACATGGTGTATTCACTTATGCCGGATGAAGCTTTCTTTTAGAAATGTTGGACTAACGTTGGATTTTGATTTCATGTTTCGGATTATATGTACTCTCAAACTTACTTCCATTTCAATTATTAAAAGACAATATTTTGTTTGTTCGATTAGTTAATGTGAAAACTCATAGTATTTCCCTACATAATTTTTCCTTAATTGATAAATCATTTGATTATGAATTTGTGACATTAGTAGATACTTGGAGTTTTTTGGTATTTCTCTTCTATTCAGCGAGAGACATCATGTTGGCACAATGCCTGTGCAAAACATAGTCCAGATCATATTGAATGTATGAATACTTTCTACTGTCAGCGTCGAACTACTACTTCGAGAAATAAAACATATCTAAAAGAGCATTGCTCGATAAATGCTACAGATGGAGCTCCCTATGATTTTGGAATATTTCTCGATTCTCTTAAGAATCATAACTCAGAGCATATCAAGTTTGGAAAGAAGTTCCTTTACTCTTTCTGGTGGGGGCTTGCGAAATATAAGGTTTGCACATATGCACTGACGACCAATGATTTTCAAATTATTGAATAAAAACTTATCTAGATCAGGCGCAGTATCATTTAGATTGCTAGATTAAGTAACTACTCTTTTGTAGTAAATTTGGAACGAATCTGTAAACAAACACGTATGTCTGGGAAAACTTGTTTGCAATTCTTATTTCTGTCATTGGCTTGCTACTGTTCTTATATCTTATCGGCAATGTGCAGGTTGGTTTATACTGAATCTCACTATATATTAGTTTTATTTTTCAATCATTTCCTTCATGGGCGCTGTTGTATATATGTTGAACAAAAAAAATAAATAATAATAATAACATATTAAAAAATAAAATCCATACAAATTGGATCAAGCTATACGACAAAATAAAAATGTAATCCAGCCCAAAAAATAAATGAGTATGGGCTTTACATATAGATCAACATCCATAAATAAAATAAAATAAAAAAAATATGTATTTCTTCCTCCAAAAGGGGGAAGTAACGTGCAAAGCAAGGCCTCCCTATTGTTCTGCAAAAGCAAGACGTGGGAGACTGGTCAGTTACTGGGAGAAGTTAAGAGAAAGTGGCGGAAGACATGGCCTCCATCTCCCCCATGTAAAAAAAAAACTGTAGAGCCCTCCTAGGATGTCTATAAATAGGCATCAGCTGCTATCGGAAAGGACACAACAGAAAAAGGAGGAGAGACTCTGCAGAAATTAAGAGAGAAATTGCGAGAGAAAAGAAGCAACGAAGTACTAATCCCATTGCCGGCGATTCCGAGCTGAGTCTTGCAGGGAAGGGGAACAAACCACAAACAACAATCAGAAGGTATAAAACCTATGTTTCTCTTCTCTTCATTTTTTTTCTTCCAGTAATTTCGTTTTGCAGGAAGGTGTCTTCCTGAATAAATTTTGGTCAGCAAAGAACCCTACACGCTCCCCTCATTCCTTCCAAAACACTTCAATGCCGCCATTACCCAACCACCACAATCAGAACTTCACATAAATCTGAGCATAATAGTCCAGGTGGCTTGCTCATGAATTCGTACGAACAATTGTTGCCGTTGTTACTCATGCATAGCGAGGAGGAAGAGGCCACAGAAAAGTTCCTTTTGGGACCAAACAGTCATCTCATGGCAGCCAGGAATTGTAGGAAAAATGGACAAGGCACATGGGTGCATAGAAGGCACTAGCTCTATGCGTAAAGAACTGGATAAATCTGGCCGCCATTTTGAAACTAAAATTGGAAAAGAAGACTGCGGAAAATGCACCATAAATAGTGCAAGCTGCTGCAGACAGTAAATATCCCTCGCCAATCCGTTAAGTGCAACTTCAAAATCCCAAGCTTGGTCCCTATGGAAATGGCAGGAAGAAAGCAATATATACCAAGATGCAACCCGAGAGGAAAGAAACTGTTCTTTTTGTAAATTCTTGTCTTCGGTGTTTTCTTTGCTGCCCACGGGTACAAGACATGGAGGCTACCTTTTTATATAAGAGTTCTCCCAAAAGCTTTTTGTGCTAGGGATTCGAATGAGAAGGAACAATGAAGATTGTAAAGTTTGCAAAAGAAAGCTACAGCAGGGAACAAAAAAAAAAAGTAAAGGAAGTTGTCTTCTAAGTTGCTAGAAGATTTGACGGAAAGAAAAGATGAGATGGAGACAAAATGAATAGAAGCTACAAGTCAAAAGTAAGGGACATAAAATAAGTTTTCGTCAAGGAAAGCTTTATGCAGTACTCGAGACGACGATACGGCAGCAGCTTTGATATTCTGGCTTCACAGCTTTTAATAGATGTTCTTCCTTCTTATTCCGCCAACTCCTATCTCTCAGAGAGACGTATCGCAGCAAAACCCAAGCAACCCAAGTCATTTAAGAGCTCTGCTTCTGGAAAATTGAAGGACTCTTCTGCTTGAGATACGTGAAGAAAGAAAGAAAGATGGGCCATTGCCTTTATTCCAACTTCGAGTGTGTTTCTCTGCACAAAGAAGGAAAAGTATATACGATGAGTTTAAAAACTACAAGACCAACTCTAATGGTTGGGTTAAAAGTCAAATTTTTTTAGTCCGAAAAATTTAGCTTTTAGTCTAGAAACGGCTTTTTAGCTCCCATCATTTTGAATTAAAAATTTTAGCCCGGAATCATTAAAGAATGAACTTCGACTATTTTTTTCTTAAATTAAATTAAAATATATATATATGTAGATTATCGTAAATTAATTTTATAAATATTTTACTATAAAAATATTTAAATTCCGATAAATATTGAAAAATCATTAAATTTTCCACAAAGTAAGCCTTTAACTTTCCACTAATCTTTCAACCTTGGGCTAACTTTCAATTCACCAACCGTTCAACACCAAGTTTTCAATTCACCAACCGTTCAATTTTCATCAACCGTTTAACAACAAATTTTCAACTTTCACCAACCGTTTAACTTTCATCAATCATCTTCTATATAGATATATGTCCAATATTAGTTGATCACACAACCTTTCAACCTTCAGTCATCCTCTATATTCACCAATCTTGCAACTTTCAAAGAGTTTTTGTTTTCTAAAAATCCTCAATATCTCATCAATGAGTTTTGTGTGAATATTTGAACAAATACATAGGTATTTATAGAGATTTTAGGTGAATTTTGAGTTAAATAATTTTTTTTTTAATTATTTTTGCTATTGGATTTAAATTTGAACCGTTAGATTTTTATTTTTTTTTACCGTTAGATTTGATTATATTTGATCTTAGCCGTTGGATTCAGTAATATATAAATAAAAAATAAATTTTTTTTTGAATCTAGGTCGTTAGATTAACCAACGGCCTGATGATCACAGCCGTTTGATCGAAAGAGCCGTTGGAGCTCTGGGGAACGTGGCCGACAGGCCTACGTGGGTGGGTCCCGGCCAGTCAGAAGGAGTGCGCATTAGGCGCATTTGGCGAGTCCACGGGCTGGGTTTGGAGCCCAAACGTTGAAAACCACTCTCTTTGGTGGGGCCCACTTCGATTTTGGGCTAAATTTTGGACGGTTTCTGACCTTACTTCCCCTTTTAGCATCTAGCCCACATTTTTTCCTTGGGTTGGACTTTGGAGTGAGTGTGGGGGGAAATTTTGGAAAGAGGGGGGAATTTAGCGTTTAGCCCACTATTGAAGGTGGTCTAAAGGAAGAAAAGTGCTCCATATGCTTTTGTAAAGCTGAATGTGGCTTGCTTTTCCTGACGCCACGTGAAGTCCTGCTTGGACTTGGAAATTCAAGTCTACAAGGAGAAGAAACATGAAACCTGCAATATTCCTAAATTAATTGGGAATTGATTCTTCCGTGGAAACTAAAAGGAAGAAAAGAAGTCATTTCGAAGACTTTGCTTCAAAAAAGAAACAAGTCACTGTATTTACTTCTTAGTTAAACTTCTCAAAAGTCTGTTGGATCCCAAACAAAGAAATGGAGAAAGGAAAAAGGTACAGCAAAAGAAGAAAGCAAACTTGATGTCCCGACGGCCGTGCAGTACCATTCAAGACTTGGAAAATTCAAGCCTTCAGAAAGGAGAAGAAGGGAAAAAAAGCTTGCCGACAAATTGGAGATAAGCTCGGGACAAATGGGTTTTAAAGTCCCATGTTAAATGGGATTGAAAGTTCAAAGAAGAATATAAAAAAAAGAGGCTGCTTTGAACAGAGCCCGTGTTGCATGAATCCCATGAAAAAAAAATTATTACAGGAGGAAAATGGATATGCGTTTATTTTTCTCACACGTAAAGTCCTACTGGACTTAAAAGAATTCAAGTTCACAGAGAAGCAATAAGGGCTTGCTAACGACTCCCCAAATCAAATGGAAAAGACACTCACGTGGCAACTTTAAAATGCCACAGCTCTCCAACATAAAATCATGTGGGTTCCTTTGAAAGAAAGTCCGACTATAAAAGCCTGAAAAGGCATTTATAAAAAAAATGGTGCTCTGCCACTTACCGTTATTAAACGATGTGAAAGCAAAGACTTGCTGTGCTGCTGAGTTAGTGTCGGGCATGAAGACAAAATGAAATGGATTTTAAGACAAAGTAAAGGAAGGCACTACAAAGGAAGGAAATGTTGCTGCTGTTACGTTCTCAAAGAATCGACCAAAAAGAAAAGAACAAAACTTGAAACCGTGTGGAAGAGTCCTGCAAAGATAAGACTCCTAATTTACTAGGGATTAAAATATGGGAAGCTTTTCGGTAAGCTAAATCCAAACTGAGCCCGTGGACCCACCATTTTCACCAAGGTGGACTATGTAGACTTGAGCACCCATTAAGTTAGATCAAGTCAACAAAACTTGCAGCATAAGCATGGAGACAATGACAACACAAATATTTCAAACACGCGGCCTTCAAACTTTAGTCATGACTATGACTAGTCATTCTTTTTACTTGCTGCAATACAATTCCCTCAAATTAAATCGGCCCCATCTTTGTTGATTTTTGTGTTAAAGAATGATGATCTTTCATGTCCTTATTAATTTCGTTGTGATGGTGTTTGAGATGACACTTTCACTCGGTGGAGGTGTCTTCTTGTTCTATCCCCGTTCACTACTTGTTTGCCTTTCTGTAGGCTTTCCTGTTCTTTTTTGGCTTTGTGCCTTGGTTTGTCTTCCCTTGTTTCCCAAAAAAAAAAAAAAAAAAAAAAATTAAATGGGAATACTATCCATGTGGAACTAAGAGAGGAAAAAAGAGTAGCTCTTCCATATTATTCTTGTGGGCATTATCACTTTGGCAAACATGTGTGCCAAACAAGATGTCACTACTTCATCGCGGAGGCACCGAGTTCAAGCAGTTTAAGACACAATAAAACATTGGAGACAACTTTGAACAACGGATGCAAACCATTTCAATTACTATGGACTCAAATTTTCAAACTAAGTTATGTGTTCGATTTCAATGAGAGCAATCAATGTCTTTTTAGAAAAAAAAACGTGAGATTATTTTTGGCTCCACAAGAAGCCATAAGGTAAAAGGTTAAGACAAAGAAGCAAGATGTACGGAACTAGATATCACCAATATAACTCCCTGAGCATACGAAGGAAGAAATCATGAAGTGAATAAAAAGAAAATTGATGGGAGAACACAAAGATGCTAAGTTCATATTTTTCCATTCTTTCCGACGAAAACCAGAAGAGCTCTAAGGCTTGGTCTTTGTATGAAAAAAAAAACTTTAGACTGTATGTTCCTTAATTGATCTCTCTTCAATCCATAAATGGGTCAATTTTCTACTATGTTTAATAGTAGAATAATGTTAGGGAAACTAAATTCTTAAATTAAATTTATAAATTAAATAATGTGTTACCAATGAAAAATAAGAACATTAATCAACAATTAAATAATAATTCAATCATCAACAACCATACCATTTGGTTTAAAAATTTTGTCTCCTTAACATTACCTATTTGAAAAACCACGCTATTTCTCCTTGCACATCATTGGCTTCATATGGTCGCACAACTTTTCCAACACACTTATATTCAGCTTTACCAACATTGATAAATTAGTCAAAAGTTTCAGAGTCAGTTGGTTACACATTACTAATCAACATCGAGATAAATATACATATAGGTACAGGGTTTGTATTGAAAAGACCTTTATGCAATTAGTAATGGAACTATTAATATGAAAAACTTAACCTCGCTTGGTTTTCGAGACATACTTCAACGTGTATTAGTTCAGTAATATGTGTGTATATATAGGGACACTTTAAATGCGGTTCCTAACTATTAATATTTTTTTACTTAAACTTTGTTGGTTTTCAATTTTTATCAAAGTCTCTGAAATTAATGTGATAATGTATTTCTCTGTACGTTACTATATTTTTTAAATTAAAATTTGAAATTTATAGTTGTTTGTATTAATGAGATTTTAAATAAAAAAACCTATAATTTGTGGATTAAAATTATTAAAATATAAATTATACTCTCCAATATATTTTTTGTGTGTGTACACACACACACACACACGGGTACATTCATCAAAATTAACAAAAAAATTATTGTACCAAAATATGGGTACATTCTTCAAAACCACACAAAAAATAATAGATATTAGGCTTAATAACATTAGTAAATTTCTTTGATTAAACTTGATATGGATACATTCTCAAATCAAGAAAAAGAATGTACCCATATAAGTTTAAAAATGAATTAGAAAAAAATTGATTAGATTTTATATATATAAAAAAAAGGGGACATTTTACTACAACAAATCGGTATATTTAAGAATGTGTACATTTTAAGACTAAAAAATTGAAAAATTACATGAATGGGTACATATAAGATTAAAAAATTGGAAACCTTTTTATAAAAAAAATTAAGGGGTACAGACTTATTCTAATATATATTTTTTTTCCGAAAATGTTTTGAATTGAAAATTATTTGAAAATTATTTAGTAGTTTAATAAAGATGTGAGTATTAAAATCCTAAATCAATCATTAATTTTTATTTTAAAAATTATATAACTGACATGTAAATTTATTATTGTATTAATGTTAGAGACCTTGATCAAAATCTGAAAACTAATAAAGTTTCAATAAAAGAACATTAGTAACTAAGAACCGGATACTATTTTTTTCATATATATATATATATTAATTAATAAAACTCTCTTTGTCAACCAAAAAATGGTGAAAAAACAAATTAGTCTTCTATCACAAAAAAAAAAAAATGATAGACAGGTCTAAATTTTACTATTCTTTATTGAAGCCTCACCTACATGTGATACTAAAATACCTTCAATATTTAAAAATAAATAAATAAATAACCAAAAACAAAAACCTCCCACCCCCACGTTCGCTCTCTCTCCCTCTCTCTTTCTCATTTTCTAAAAAAATTATGTTCATACACACAAAGTGTGTAGGCAAATGCTAGTATATATTATAAGAGTAATATTAAAAAGACCAAAACATTAAACTAAATTTTGTATATCAAATGATTTAGTCTCTCTAACATTATCATTTTTGAATAGCCAGGAGATCCACTCGATTGCATGCTCTTGATTATTGAGTGTGGACCTATTTGTCTACTGGTACTTCTCAGGCCGGCTATTTTAACCGCTGTCCGCCTTGGGAAAGGTCAGATTTTTGGGTGGAGCTTCTCAATTGTGCTTCACTACCCGCTTTGATACAAGTTCCACTCTCCACCCAGCACCCAGCACGTCAAAACTCGGACAAAAGTGAAAGCCTATGCTCTCATGGCCAACCGCTCGTCAACGGTGGTCGCCGAATGCCAACTACACAAGGACTTAGATTAACATATATTTGTCGTCTCTTGGCCAGAGTCGTCCACTGATTAATAACTTTTGATTACTTAAATTAACGTACATTTTTAACATGAATTAAATTAACATATATTTGTCGTCTACTGATTAATTTGTTAGACATATGATGACTTGGACGTGTAAATGAGAGCCTAAATAAGAGTAAATTATAGCAATGATTTTTTAATTTTAATCTAATTGGAGCAATGATCCCTTAACTATAAACATATTACCATTGGTCCCTCAACTCATCAAAACGTAGAGCTATGATCATTTTCATCAACTCCATTAGAACTTCCATCAAAATGAGGCACGTGTCAGGTTGAATCAATGGAGAAATATGAAAAATCAAATAAGAAAAATTATATCAAATTATCAATGGTCTCACAACTTTAATTCAACTGAAGAAATGGTTTCTCAGCTTTAATCTAATTGGAGCAATAGTCTTTCCAACATAACTCATTTTGAAAAAATTCTGAGGGAGTTGATGAAAATGATCATAACTATACGTTTTGATGAATTGAAGGACCAATAATAATGAATTTTTAGTTAATGAACCATTGCTATAATTTATTCTCTATTTAATTAATCAAGGAAACTGTAAGTGTTTAATTATTGATTATTTTTCAGGCGATGAAACAGAAAGAGTGAACCCCAATTATAAACTATACATTGTTTCTATTGTCTTGATTGACTAATTTACCAGATGTTGATGACTATAATAAACAAGAGCCAAATACACATACAAAGAGAAAGACTACTCTTCCAATGATATTCATAACATGGATTAAAAGTATCTCGATGCACTAATATTTTTGTGGAAGTATTCTTTTTCAAACCATGATACTGATAGAGGGTGAAGGACACAAGCGATTTAATAACGATCTTGAAGTAATAACGCATTGATTTAGTCACCTCTAAAGCCACAAAGGACTTTTTGAAATTATTTTTTTCGTAAGCTCCAATTGCTTCATAGGAATTTGAAAAAAAAAAAAAAAAAATTATTTCTTTCATATATTTATAGTTATTATCATTACTATTTTTTTTATGAATAATATTTGGATACTAATTTTTTTTTTTTTTGTCAAATGATAAATTTTATTAAATTAAATGTTAGATTAATCATCGACCTCCTACTAGACCAATAAAATAAGAAGCTAGATTATATGTCCTTCCATTTTCATACTTTTCTCATATCCTCCTGTATGGTCACGTTAAGCCACGTCAACATTTTATATTAATTTTTTATAGAAATAATAAAACAAAAAGTAATAGGAATATAAAATGTTAATATGGCTTAACCGTGACCACACAAACAGGAGGGCATGGGAAGAGTATGGAAATGGGAGATAGACAATCCACCTCCATAAAATAAAGACACGTGTGCATTTTCAAGTCTCTAACCATGCAACCAGACATCCCTTATTCTGCAAACCAAACATTCTTCTTCACCCTCATCGAGCACTGGATCCCCTCTCATCTCCGGCGACGTACCCGCAACCCCTCTCTTCGCCGGTGACCCCAATCCCTCTTTCCTGCGATCGTCGTCCTCCGTTATGGACGACGGCAATGATTGCGACCTGTCATCATCAATCAGGACAGTCCCTCTCACCATTTGATCTCAATCTGGTGATGTTTGTGGTGACGAGCAAGATCCTGAAGCCACAATTTCTGCCATTAATTAATTTGGATCTCCATAGTGGTTAGATGGGTGATAGCTTTTGTGAAAGAATTTGGAATGTTTTTGCTGGTCGGGAGTGAACTGTGGGCGGAGAGAAGGAGAAGAAGGATGTTTGGTTTGCAGGACTAGGAGTGTTGGGTTGTGTGGTTCGAGACTAGAAAATGGACAGGTGTCTTTATTTTATTGGAGGTCAGTAAATTTTGGTTGATGAACAGTCAGTACCCAAGTATTATCCTTCTTCTGTTATGATAATTTTTGCGATTACATGCAAATATTTTAATTATTGAAATGCTTAAGGCCTATTACAATTTTTGAAACTCAAACGATTTGCACACAATGTATCCATTCTATATGTCATAAAATTGTCGCTGGCATCCATCTAAAGTGTGCCGCTCAATGGGGGGATCCAGGAGACCAACGACAACATTGAAATAATCCCAACCCGAGGCTTGACTTTTAATATTTTATCAGCGGAATCTTAATTAATTCCGGCGTAAATTAAGCCTTCTTGCAACTTGCATTTTCTCACAGTAAAAATAAATAAGTTATTTTCGTGTTTTGGTTAGTGATTAATTATCATAAGTTCGCTACTTGGATTTTAGTAAGCAAACACGGGGTAAATCCACATATGTATATTGATGGTCCTATATGTTCTTGCTGGATAAATAGTGGTTGCTAAGTGCGAATCCAAATAGGTATGGAAGTGAATATTTCTGCTAATCAAAGGGTACATCAAATGCCTGTTTAATCTGCAATTCTGACTCGGTCATGTTTGATTGAAGTGCTAATATATGATAATGGGAATTGTTGATTTCACACTCACCAACTCTTCCGTTCACGCGGTTTGTAAAGTTTGCATAATTTGGTTCGGGAAAACAAGAAGTAAATTACAGAGACTTGGGAGAGAAGAATATTAGGAACCTTCGTCGATGCAAGAAAATTAGGAACCTTCGTCGATGCTTTCTTTTTTTTTTTTATTTTTTTTTTTTTTATTTGTCGAAGTCGATGCTTATTTTTTTATTGAGTCAATTTTTTTTTAATAAACTTGAACAACTAGTCTCAACGAAACATTAATTAATCCGGATGAACTGCACATTAATAGGCAGGCAATGATTTGTTTTCGGAAAGGAATTTCCTGGATCGGTAACAATCTTCATTTGCATGAAACATAGCAGGCTTCGATTTCTGCCACTCGGATGCGCTCTCTCTACTCGATCCACCTTGTAAACTGAAAACCTCCTAAACTTAGCAATCCAGGTATCGTTGCTATAAGCTTCCATGTAACTAAACTCTCTCTCTCTCTCTCTCTGATGATCACATTTTTTTACTGCCAGGCTAGCAGGGAATACTGATCATCACGGTGTATCATAAACACGAATTGAGTAGTTATGGCCAACAGAAGAGAAGCTTTAGATGTGGAGAACCAGGGAGAGGGGTTAGTACTTCTTTACATTAAGACTGCAATTTTTTGTCTATAATTTTTGAAAATATAAATTTTTATCAAAAACTGGGGCTTGTATCGTATCTGTACTGGCTTTGGCTGGTCAAAATACTTCATTGATCATATATCTGTAACTTGTGATTAAGATTCATGCACAACCTTCACTTATATGTTGCGTTGGGGCAATTTGAGTCACTTGTGTTTCAATCTCACCTTACACTTTCAAATGCCGAGCATTTAATTTTCTGCTTATTAATTGTCTCTCTAATTTTTTCCTCATGAACTAAACATGCATATCCACTGGTTTATGTATTAGTATTACCATATAAACTCTAATTGTCTTCGAAACAGCACCCTACTGGATCTTTTTATGTTTCTTCATGATTCTGAGGGGTGCAATTTGTTCTTTTCTTTGTCGTTTCAAGTCGGAAACCAGGGACTACAACGAGATATGCCCCAGCAATGCGAATTCGTGATGAACAGGGGAAATTCCTTCTCAGATGGAGCATGATATTTGTAATGTCCTGTGTGTTTGCCGTCACATTAGATCCTCTGTTCTTTTACATTTTAATCATTGATCAAGACAAGAAGTGCCTTCAAATGGACAAAACGCTGAGCACTACTGTTCTTGTTTTGCGATCACTCACGGATTTCATTTTCTTTGTGCATTTTTTATATAAAATTTACGACGTCTTAATAGTTCAAAAGAACAAACAGTTGACGGCTAATGAGGCCGCAGATACCCTGCAACTTGTGGCCTCGAGTACCCTGCAAACTGGAGGAAATTTGGATCGGAAATCAAAAAGAATATTGTTGTGGTCATCTCTTTCCATTATAAATGATTTTCTCGCTCTTCTTCCCGTCCCACAAGTAAGAGAAACTAAACTCTATTTTTTTTTGTGAGGCTATTCTTAACCAGCTAGCTGTAATTAGTATATTTCAAACCCCTTTTTATTTCTTTTCTCCAGCTGTTAATTGTAATTGCTTTTTACAAAATGAGAGCTGCTGGATATATGGAACATAAAAAGGCTCTGAATGTCTTCCTTCTTGGTCAATATCTACCAAGGATATTTCGAATTCACCAGTCATCCAAGGAACTTCGAGAGAATGCTGGACCATGGGTTAGAGGTCTATTCAATTTTTTTCTCTACATTCTTGCCAGTCATGTAAGTTTCGCCTCAATTGTCATTTTATTACAACATTATGTATTCACTTATGCCAGTTTAAACTTTCTTTTAGAAATGTTGGACTATCGTTGATTTTGTTTGTGTTTTTTGGTTTATATGTACTCTCAAACTTACTCTCATCATGAATTTCTGTGTTCGATTTGGTTAATGTAAAAACTCATAGCATTGCCCTGCATAATTTTTCCTTAATGCAGATACTTGGAGCTTTTTGGTATTTCTTTTCTATTCAACGAGAGACATCATGCTGGTACAGTGCATGTACAAATCATAATCTTGATCCTGCTGGATGTATGAATACTTTCTACTGTGGGCATCGAACTACTACTTTGAGAAATATTACACTTCTAAACGAGCGTTGCAGGCTAGATACTCCAGATGGTGCTTCAGCACCATTTAATTTTGGAATATTTCTTGATTCTCTTAAGAATCATAACAAGAATATCCATTTTAGAAAGAAGTTCCTTTACTCTTTCTGGTGGGGCTTGCGAAATATAAGGTTTGCATAGATGCACTGACGGCCCACAATTTTTCAAATTAATGAATAAAAACATATCCTGCTTAGACACAATACCCTATACATTGCTTGATCAAGTAACTACTTTTTTTGCAGTAATTTTGGAACGAATCTGACAACAAGCACTTATGTCTGGGAAAACTTGTTTGCAATTCTTATCTCCATCATTGGCTTGCTACTGTTCTTATATCTTATCGGAAATGTGCAGGTTGGTATGAACTGAATCTCCCTATATATTTGATTGATTATATATGTTTTTAAGGGCCGCTGTCGTATAATTATCTGTGAATGGTATTCGAATTGTATAAGATACCTAAGTTCTTTGGTGAAAGAGAATTTAATGCAGACAGAAGCTTACTAATGAATTCTACTTGTGGTGAGACAGAATTTAATGCTGAAAGAAGCTACAAAAACAAAAGAGGAAACACAGATAAATCAGGTGAAGATGCTGTTAGAAGCTACAGAACAGATAATTCAGGCGAAGATGCTGAAAGAAGCTACAAAAATAAAAGAGGAGGAAAGACAGATAATTCAGGTGAAGATGCTGGGTGTACGCAAGTGGATATTCGAAAATAAATTCCCTGATCATATTAAGAACGCAATCGTGAATAGCATTGAGCAAGCATTGAGAAAAAACAAAGATGCTGATGTTGACAAGCCATTCCTTATTCTTCCCTGGCAAACCAAAAGATCTGTAAAACGCCATCTTTTCATGGATACACTAAAAACAGTATGTTCTTCAACCCTCGATCTCTCTCTCTCTCTATCTATTAATACTGCAATGTTGTTCTGATAATATATGTCTCTGCGCGCGCATGTGTTTAGGTAAATAAGCTTAAAGACATGGATGAAAGAGTGTTGACATTGATGTGCGACTACCTGAAGCCAGTGACATACATTGAGAACAACTTTGTTTTCCGAATGGGAGATCCGCTCGATTGCATGTTGTTCATTATCGAAGGAACAATTTGGACCTACACGTCGAAGGATAGTCAAGTTGGGAATGGAATCTCATCAATGGTCACCAAGCCCCTCATGAAAGGTCACTTTTACGGGGAAGAGCTTCTCGATTGGGCATCAGAGAGTTTCACCGAACTTCCTGTCTCCAGCAAACATGTCAAAAGTCAGACAAAAGTAGAAGCATTTATGCTCATGGCGAAGGACTTGGAAACTGTAGTCTCCAGAAGCAAACCATCTTGGCATTTGCTCAAGTGTAACAATCCTGGAGAGGTGGCAATTTCTACCTTCCGTCGTTTCCGACCACGCCCGCCCCTTATGGCTGGAACAGCGGATGCCAATGGTGGGAGCTTGCCATCGGCAGCAGGCAATTAGTATCTTCAGAAACGTCAAAGCAGGGACGCTCAATTTATGGCCAAGAATTCCACACGTTGCAATATTATTGTTGGTTGATAACTTAATATTTACCCGTACTTTGCAATGGTTTAGTGGTAGCCGCATTACCATTTCTCACGGGGATATGTATATACGTAGGGGCGTTTTGATATAGCAGCCTCGTTTTTTAATTTTTTAGACTAAACATACACTCTTTTCGAAAATTTGATCAAACATTTTCCTAAAATTTTGATTATTAATTTCAGTTTTTCACATAAGTTCAATTTTGTTTAGAATTTCAGTTTTTCGCATAAGTTCAATTTTGTTTAAAAATTTGAAAATTTGGTCATGTTGTGAAATGCTTTGCAAAGTGATTGATTTCTACAAACCTTTTTTCTCTTTATGAACTTCTCTGTTTATTTATGAGATTTAGATTGAATAAATAAAAAGATAATCAAGGAATAAAAATAAACAGGAGAATGTAGGATGAGAAAATGAGTGTGTGAAAGTTATTTTCCTAAATTAATTTGCAATTATAGGTCAAGTCAATGAGCTATTGAACCTTATAGTACTTGAATTTTTTTTTTTTTTTTTTGGTCTGAAAAGTAAATTTCATTAATAAAAAAGAAGGTTACAAGTCAACACTGAGGAAGGCAAAGTAACCCAAATACAATGGGGGATAATAGATACATAAAAGTCCAGTCCAATTAAATAAACAAAAACGAAAATCCAAATCCCTAATCTTCGACCATAGAAAGCAGCGTCCACCACCGCCACAAAATTCTTGCCATCAGCTACCGAAGGAGCAACACTAAAGAAAACAACCTAGTGGTGAAATCGACCAAGATATCGCAACACAAAAGTACCAAACCTGCAACCAAATGCACACCACATCTAGATTTCTTCACCAAAGATGCAGAACCATGAGATAGTCATTGGATCCAAATCTCATTCACCAGCACCTACAAATATAATAATAATAATTTTAAATAGAAGGAGGAAATCTAGGCCAAGGCTTGGGCCCTTTTAAAGCCATTACGGATTGTTTCAAACTTGGGCCATTATTGAACAGTACATGTTTACGATTTTTAATATTAAGGCCCATTAAACAGGCTTGCTCGTTTTAGTGATAACGAGAAGCCCAACCCAGATCAGAAAAGGGCAAAAAAAAAACACGTGCAGAGCTTAAGGAGATGAAGTGAGAAGACTAAAGCAAACCGTGCTCCTCGTCGTCCTGTCCAAGCAGCAACTCAAAAGTCAACAAATAGCTTGTTTGAATGTGCTTTTAAAATGACTGAAAGTGCTTTTAGAAAAATTGTTTTTGAGTTTCAAAAGAATTTTTTTTTCCAGGATTTACTTGTATTTTTACTAAAAATTGGTTCCAAAATCATTTTTCCCAGAAGCATAATCAGTTATTTCAAAAAAACATCCAAACAAACTCAAATATGACGGTTGGTCTCGGCAACGTACACTGCTCGTCCTCGTTCGATCATGCAGCGGTGCTACTATGTCTGTCGGCCTACTCACCGCCGATTGAGAGATCCAGGACACCAATGGCAAGTTGGCAACACTGAAAGCATCAATATCGACGCAAGGTTTGACTTCCAAATTTTTATCAGAGAAATTTTAATTAAACTAATCCTTCTTCCAACTTGCATTTTCTCACAATAACAGTAAATTAGTTGTTTCCGTGTTCTGATTAGTGATTAATTATTATATGTTCATGACTTGGATTATAGTAAGTAAACATGAGCTAAATCCATACATATATATATATATATGTGTGTGTGTGTGTGTGTGTGTGTGTATTGATGTTCCTGTATGTTCTTGCTGGTTGTGTGAATCCAAACAGGTGTAGAAATGATTATTTTTTGCTAATCAAAGTTTATAAGTCTTCTGTGGCGGAGCCATAATTTTTGGTGAGGAGAAGCCTTTAACAAAAAAAAAAAAAGACGGTATTTAATATACCCAAAATATCACTTAAATAAACACAAATACCCTTAAGCTTTAAACCTAATAAATTAAAAACCAAAATCCTATTAGATGAAGAGTACTTACAACTAAACTTAAAAATTGGTGGAGACCTAGTGAAGGCATCAATTGTTGGTGGAGATTGTGCACCCCTAAACGAAGATGGGTGTTGATGGTTAATTTTTTGCATTTTTGCTCGTTTATGTTTTCTCTTTGCTTTTGTAGTTTCTTCCTTCGATTGAATATTTATGGAAGAATGAATTGTCAATTTTTGTAACGTTATATATTTGAAATTTATGTTGGATTATATGTACTTCGTATTTAATTTTCCACACCCTTGCATTATTGAGGGTGTTGTCTATGTCAGGATTCTGTTTTGAAGGTTATCATTGACTGTGGTAGTGAATCGAGAGATTTGTTGTGTTCTTAGAAAGTGCAAAAGCATATTTTTAAGGTTTACGAAATAGAAATTCTTTGGGTGCATATTAGAAAAATTAGTGGAAGCACCACTTGATTATTGCACAAGAATTTTGTAATCAACAACTAGTTATTTGTGTGACATCCCACATCGCCCAGGGGAGTGATCCTTAAATGTATATTTCCATCCCTACCTAGCACGATGACACACCCCGACCCAGAAAGTCCACTTGGACCCTGAATCGAGCTGTGCTGGGCGACACCTGGACGGTGACGAAGCCATAAAATGTGATAGAGTGTAGAAAAAAGTGAATAAATTTGAATCTAAAAGTGTCTAAGTACCAGAGTGTGCTATGAGTGGGAGCGAACCCATTTCACACGCGATGTCAGAGCGTAAGTAAGGTACAGTAGTGTGGGTAAGAATCATACCCTCAGAAATATCCATCAATACTAAGATTCGCCACAGATTCTTGTCGATACAAACTCAACAGCTAAAACCTGGAGGGCACCAAATAGAAAGTGTGAGTAAGTAATAAAACCAAGCTTCCCAAAGTTATTACCTCTCTAAAGGTAATGCCCCTAAATGTAAAACCCGTATCGTTTTCCATAAGACAGTACAACATATATACATATATCCAAACCATACTCAGAAATGACTAAAACCACGGTTTTCCATCAACTCCACCATACATTAATAAGTAGGCCAAATGAACTAAATCAATACAAAGTGATATATCAGTCAGAGTCATCTAGAATGACATGTACAACTTATCCATATCTCATCAATCATGGCTAGCATATAAGTCGGAGTCACCTACAGTGACCTGTACGACTTATCCATATCTCATCAATCCTGCCTAGCATATAAGTCGGAGTCACCTACAGTGACCTGTACGACTTATCCATCTCTCATCAATCATGGCTAGCATATAAGTCGGAGTCACCTACAGTGACCTGTACGACTTATCCATATCTCATCAATCCTGGCTAGCATATAAGTCGGAGTCACATATAGTGACCTGTACGACTTATCCATATCTCATCAATCCTGGTTAACCAATAGCTCAATAAGTATACCTGCACACGAGTCGGAACCACCTAAAGTGGTCTGTACGACAGGACTGGGTGTAAATAAATACGCTCAAGTGCTACGATCACGTGAAGACTGGGCGAATAATCGCGGGTCACTGATAGGAGCATATTTAGGCGACTTACTTAGCTTGTTTTCGTGCATCTATGTTGTTAATTCATAGTTGTTTTAGTAGTTTAAGCCATTTTCGTGTGTTTTTAGGTTCATATGGCTAAGGAAGCAAAAAGATGCATTTTGGAGCATTTTGGAGCAAAATTGGGCTTGGAATGGATAGCATATGCTTGGAGCCAAAGTGTTGGACGAATTTGAAAGCCTTGTATGCACTTTGGACATAAAACAAAGGGCCTAGCCCAATCAAACAATCCTTTGAGCCATGCAAAACCTCTAGCCCAATCAACAACCCTTAGCCACATGCATTCACATGCATCACAACCCCAAAACCATCAAGAAACAACCATTGCCGTGTCTTGCACTCCCCCTTTCATTTTCAGCCATTCCACTTCATCATTACACCACCTTCTCCATCTTTATTCCACATGCATTCATCATAATTCACCCTAGCTACCACCATTCACACACACATGCACTTACTCTTTCATCATTGCACCACCATTCACACACACATGCACTTACTCTTTCATCATTGCACCACCAATTCAACACATGCATTTCCACCTTCCTACTTCATCATTTCAGCCACATATTCACCCACATGCACTTTAATCATTCAACACATGCATTCACACACCAACAACAACTCAATGCCGTGCACTTCCCTTGCCTTCCCACCAACAACCTAGCTCTTTTTTCCATCATTATTTCATCCACATGCACTCTCAATCATAACAACCACATTCACTCTTAAACAATCACCCACATATTCTCCCATTCCCCCTATAAAAACCCATGCATTCATACACAAAAATCACATCTCATTTTCATACACAAGATACCACAAACACATTCCTTTTTTCCTAAATCCCCTTCCATTTCTACACAATCTCTTCTCGGCTTCAATCCATTTCCATAATTCCCCAATCCATTCAACACACCAACAACATCCCTTAGACCTTGTGCTACGACGAAGAGGAAGATAAGAGGGCCTAAACGTTCATACAATTCAAGTTTGAGTTGTTGGAATGTTTAGGTGTTTCTTTGATTCTCTTTGTTTTGTACCATGAGGAACTTCCTCTCAGCTTCATTCCATTAGATACACTCTCTCCCATTCGCAGAAACCATTCAACCTTAGCCGCTCCACCTTCATTTACAACACACTTGGAGCACTACACCGAAGGCAACTCTTAAGGGATTTCGACATCAATTTTGCTTCAAGGGTTCTTTCTTCTTAATCCTATGTTCACTCATGTTATATATTTTTATGTCAAACCTTTTGTAAACATGAAGTGTAACTAATCTCTCTCTAGGGATTCCATGTAGCCTTGCAAGAGTGCCATGTAGTTAATTCAGAATTCTCATTTAATCTATCTATTTCTTGTTTCATTCTCCGATTTAATTGTGACTTAGTGTGTTGATTTTAGTGCTTGATCATCATTTGAATTAACCACAGGTTGTTTAGCCAAGATTAAAGCACACATCATGCATAATCTTGGTGGATATGTGAATGAATGAAGGGAATGCTTTGCAAACAACCTGCCGAGTGTTTCCTTTGGTTTTATGAAAGTTTCTTGTGCGTGTCATGTTCTTGATTAGGGACCAAAGTTGCACATCACACTTAGGTTCATGATTAGGAACATTTGATCAAATCCACACATCATATGGTTGATCATATCTAAGTGAAACAAACCCAAGAAATAGGTAGATGAATGAGTATAATCTGACTTAACAAGCATGGACTTGGCTTAGCAATGGTGAAACCGAATCCCTAGCTTCATCTCCATTTGTGCTATCTCATTTTATTAATTGTTGATTCATTTATTTGTGTCTACTTCATTTTCTTGTGCTTTCAAATTACAACAACAAATCTGCCTAAATTGATTAGTTTTATTTCTCTAGTAACGAGTTCTTGCAAAACAAGTGATTATATAGGTCCAATTAGTCCCTGTGGATTCGACACCCTTACTTGTGCCATTATACTAAACATGTTTTAGCACGAAGAAGGAAAACATCAATCAAAATGGCGCCGTTGCCGGGGACTGATTTCAGTCCCTTATAATTACTTGTTTTGATATTAAACCTTGTTCTTTTCATTTTAAGTAGATTTCTGATTTTTATTCAAACTTGTTTTATCTTGTTTCAGGTAGTATATGTCAAATAGACTTGCTGAATTAGGCCAAAGAATTGAACGGTTAAAGGGCAACACTTTGGAAAGCTTTGTGCCAATAAGTTCCTCCATTGTCCGTGAAGAAGAGGAAGGGAAACCATCTAGTCCAACAAGTGAAGGATCTGAGCACTTTAATTGGGAAAGAGAAGAAGAGATGGCGGGCAACCAAGATGATCTTCGAGCTTTGGAGGATTTTGCTCAACCAATCATACCAAATTCACCTTCATGCATCTTGCTGCCCACAGAAGCTAGAAACTATGATCTTAAATCTTCACATTTCCATATGTTTCCTTCTTTTTATGGCTTACCTAATGAAGATCCTTTAGCTCATATTAAAGAATTTTACAATGTTGTGAGTGGTTTACCTTTACAGGGAGTAAGTGAAGCAAATCTGAGGATGAGAGTGTTCCCTTACACCTTGAAAGATAGGGCCAAGGGTTGGTTGATGACTCTAGTACCTGGTTCACTCACCACATGGGATGCCGTGGCTAAGAAGTTTTTGGAAAAGTTCTTTTCCACTCAAAAGACAGCCACATTAAGGGGACAAATCTTCAACTTCAAACAAGATGATGGAGAACCTTTCAATGAGTGTTGGGAGCGCTTTAAAGGCCTTTTGCTGCAATGTCCACACCATGGGTTACCTTTTCACTTACAAATGCAAATTTTCTATGATGGACTAACCCAAACATGTCAATCAACTGTTGATAATGCAGCAGGTGGAGCTTTGAAGAAAAAGAATGCTCAAGAGTCATATAACATTTATGAGATGTTGGGGTCTAATGCTCAACACAAAGATTTAAGGGGTAAGAAAGTTGGAGTCTATGAAACAAGCTCTAATCATGATTTTTCTTTGCAGGTAGCTAACCTAGAAAAGAAGCTTGAATCCGTGCTCAACATGGTGCCAAAAGCAAGTGAGGTATGTGCCATTTGCAACATACTAAGCCACCTTACTCATCAATGTCCATCTAGGGAGGCTTACCCCGAGTATGTCCAAGAGCAAGTGAACCTCATGAATTATTACAATCAAAGGCCAAGGAATGATGTGTATTCCAATACATATAACCCAAGTTGGAGAGATCATCCAAATCTTTCGTGGAAGAACAACAATCAATTCCAAAACTTCCAACCAAAACCTACACTTGAGGATACAGTTAAATTGTTAGCCCAAAATACCTTGCAATTCCAACAAACCACCAATAGCACTCTCCAACAACATTCGGCGGCTCTAACCAAAATGGAGACACAATTGGGGCAGATTGCAGATGCCTTGAGCCAAAGAGAGGTTGGAAAGTTTCCAAGCCAACCCGTGATACTCCAAAGGAACCAAGAGCAAGCCAAAGCAATCACTACACTTAAAAGTGGTAAGGTTATCAATAATAGAGTTGGCAATGAAGTTACTAATGAATCTGATCATGTGAATGCAGGGGTTACTCAAGGAGAAAATGAGAAACCAAATGAGGAACCAAGCCATGCTACTCCCTCGTTTGAAGCACCAAATCTTCACAAGGCCGAGAAACCTTACACTCCACCAATACCATTCCTTGGAAGACTTGCCAAAAGCAAGCAGGATAAGTCATTTAAGGAGATTTTTGATATTCTAAGTAAGGTGAATGTTAACTTACCCTTGCTTGATGTCATTAGGAACATGCCAGCTTATGGGAAGTTCTTCAAAGAGTTAAACAACTACAAAAGGAAGTATGGACCACATGAGAAAGTAGTGGTGTCCGAGAATGTAAGTGCCGTGTTGCAAAGAAAACTTCCACCAAAGCTCAAGGATCCAGGAAGTTTTTCTATCAACATCACCATAGGGGACAAGAAGGTAGAGAAGGCGATGCTTGACTTAGGTGCTAGCATCAACTTAATGCCTTATTCCGTGTACCTTCAACTAGGTTTGGGGGAATTGAAAGCCACCACCATCTCATTACAACTTGCGGACAGATCCGTGAAATATCCAAGAGGTATAGTAGAGGATATTCTAGTTCAAATTGATAAACTAATCTTGCCTGCAGATTTTGTAGTGTTGGACATGGAGGAAGCACCTATACATGACCGAGAGTTACCTATTTTGCTTGGGAGACCGTTTATGGCCACGGCCAAGACCATCATTGATGTGCAAAATGGACTCCTCACTATGACAGTGCTAGGAGAGACCGTTCAATTCAAAGTGTTTGAGTCTCTTTCTCATCCTTCTTCATCTCTTGATTGTTATGCCATTGATGTGCTTGATTCGCTTGTTTTCTCTAAGTTCTTGCAGGCACAATCTAATGAACCATTACAAACTGTTTTGAGTCAATCTCAAGATGAGTTTGATGAAGAAGATGCACTGATGGAAGAGGTAGCTGCCTTGGAAGCATTGGCACCGTATCCTTTGAATGTTTCACCTCTTTTAGAGCCTTTAGAACCATCGAGGTCACATCTAACCCCTTCCACTGTTAAGGCACCAAAACTTGAACTTAAACCACTTCCACCACATCTAAAGTATGCATATCTAGCTGAATTTGAAACTCTTCCAGTTATCATAACTTCTGACCTCACCCCAAATGAAGAAGATAAACTAATTAGGGTGTTAAAAGAGTTCAAATCAGTTATTGGTTGGTCTATTGCAGATATCAAGGGAATAAGCCCTACCATGTGCATGCATAGGATTCTTTTGGAGGAAGGAGCAAAGACAACCCGTGAACCACAAAGGAGGCTCAATCCACACATGAAGGAAGTTGTGAGAAATGAAGTGTTGAAATTGTTAGATGTGGGGATTATATATCCCATTTCTGATAGCAAATGGGTAAGTGTTATTCAGGTGGTACCTAAGAAGGTAGGAATCACGGTGATGAAGAATGAAAACAATGAGCTTGTGCCCACAAAGCCCACGGCTAGTTGGCGTGTTTGCACCGATTACAGGAAGTTGAATTCTAGCACTAGAAAAGATTACTTTCCTATGCCTTTCATAGATCAAATGCTTGAGAGATTGGCATGTTACTCACACTATTGTTTTCTTGATGGTTACTCAGGTTACAATCAAATTGCAATTGCTCTGGAGGATCAAGAGAAAACTACCTTTACTTGCCCGTTTGGCACATTTGCATATAGGAGAATGCCTTTTGGACTTTGCAATGCTCCAGCAACATTCCAAAGATGCATGTTGGCAATCTTTTCTGACATGGTAGAAAGATTCATTGAGGTATTTATGGATGACTTTTCAGTGTTTGGTTCCTCTTTTGATGAATGTCTTAACCATCTCTCTTTAGTACTTCAAAGATGTCAGGAAACAAATTTAGTTCTCAATTGGGAAAAGTGCCAATTTATGGTGAAACAAGGAATTGTGTTGGGGCATGTAATCTCTAGCCAAGGAATGGAGGTGGACAAAGCCAAAATTGACATCATCACCAATATGGCAGCTCCCACAACCGTGAAGGGAGTAAGAAGTTTTTTGGGACATGCGGGTTTTTATCGTCGTTTCATTAAGAACTTTTCAATGATCACTCGTCCATTATGCAATCTGTTAGCTAAAGATGTTGTATTTCATTTTGATAAAGCTTGTATGGATGCATTCAATACTTTGAAACATGAATTAACCTCGGCCCCTATTATTATGGCACCAGATTGGTCTTTACCTTTTGAATTAATGTGTGATGCCTCTGACTATGCTATTGGTGCAGTTTTAGGGCAAAGGGCGAACAAGCTCCCACACGTGATCTACTATGCAAGCCGGACTCTAAATGATGCTCAACTTAACTATTCCACAACTGAAAAGGAGTTGCTTGCTATTGTTTTTGCCTTAGAGAAGTTTCGGTCATATCTTGTGGGATCTAAAGTTATTGTGTTTTCTGATCATGCAGCCCTTAGGTACTTGATGACAAAAAAGGATGCTAAGCCACGCTTAATTAGATGGATACTCTTACTACAAGAGTTTGACTTGGAAATTCGAGATAAGAAGGGAAGTGATAATGTTGTGGCTGACCATTTGTCACGGCTCAATGAAAACCATGGAGTTGGACAACCTTTGCCTCTAAATGAATCATTTCCAGATGAACAACTCCTTGTTATTCAAGAAAAAGAACCATGGTATGCTGATTTTGTTAATTATCTTGTTTGTGGTATAATTAGAAATGATCTTTCTTTTCAGGAAAGAAAGAAGTTCCTTGCCATGGTAAAGCACTACGTTTGGGACGAACCATATTTGTTTAAATATTGCCCTGACCAAATCATTAGGAGGTGTGTCCCAGAGAGTGAGCAACAAAGCATTCTAACGTTCAGCCATACATTGGCATGTGGAGGACATTTTGGTGCCAAAAAGACATCTCTAAAGGTTTTACAATCTGGTTTCTTTTGGCCTACTTTATTCAAAGATGCTTTTGATTTTTGTTCTAAGTGTGATAGGTGCCAGAAAATGGGGAACATTAGCCGAAGAAATGAGATGCCATTGAACAACATTTTGGTGGTGGAGCTCTTTGATGTTTGGGGAATCGATTTCATGGGACCATTTCCATCCTCTTTTGGTTACTTATACATATTAGTGGCAGTAGATTATGTATCCAAATGGGTTGAAGCCATTGCTACAATAACTAATGATCATAAGGTTGTTTTGAATTTTCTTAAAGATGTGATTTTTTGTAGGTTTGGAACCCCAAGAGCTATTATTAGTGATGGTGGCAGCCATTTCTGCAACAAACCCTTTGAATCCTTGATGAAGAAGTACAACATCAACCACAAAGTGGCAACCCCGTACCATCCTCAAACCTCAGGACAAGTGGAGATTAGCAATAGGGAGATCAAGAACATTTTGATGAAGACCGTAAGCCCTACAAGGAAGGATTGGTCATTGAGGTTGAATGATGCACTATGGGCATATAGAACAGCATATAAGACCCCCATTGACATGAGTCCTTATCGCCTTGTGTTTGGGAAAGCTTGTCATTTGCCAATGGAGCTTGAACACCGTGCATATTGGGCCATCAAGAAGTTCAACTTTGATTACAAGGATGCTGGAATAGCAAGGAAGCTCCAACTTAATGAGTTGGAAGAACTCAGAAATGAAGCATATGAGAATGCCAAAATCTACAAGGAACGGACTAAGCTCTATCATGACAAGGCCATCCTACGGAAGGAGTTTCACCAAGGTATGAAAGTACTGTTGTATGACTCACGTTTGAGACTTTTTCCAGGTAAATTGAAGTCTAGGTGGGTGGGACCATTTAAGGTGCTGCAAACATTTCCCCACGGAGCTGTGGAGATTGAGAACATGAAGAATGGCACTTCTTTTAAAGTCAATGGGCAGCGATTGAAACCATATTTGGAGAAAGTGGAGGAAGAGCAAGTTTATCAAGTTGTAGATTTTCTTGAGTTTACAACACCGTGAACAAGCTACCATGTCTTGCCTAGACATTAAATAAAGCGCTTACTAGGAGGCAACCTAGTGTGGTTTGTGTTCTTTCCTCATTTTGTGTTTATGTTGTCACCATTCCATATTCTTTGCCTACTTGCCTTGTGTTAGTTGTGGTTAAGTGTGTTTTTGCTTACTAATACGAATGTATATGAGGGCTATGTTTGTAGACAAACTATTGGGTTGCTATGAAAAAGGGTTTTATGACACGGGACATGTCATAACTTTCGAAGGGGTGTTTATTTGTAAGTTCATGTCGGAGCACAAAGGTAAGCCGCCTCCCCGAATTTCAATTTTCTTTTATACTAATATGTTGTTAATGATTCAGGCATCCACTCTAGAATTTAAACCATTACCGGATCATTTTAAGTATCACCCTCCAGTCAAAGTTCAATTCCATGCCGTTTGATTTGATTAAAAAAAAAAAAAAAAAAAAAAAAGATACTAAACATGGCGAAAGATGGAGCTTCACAAAGGTTGTTTACGTGAAGCCCCACTACGAGGCATCGGAGTGGGAGGCATCGAAGAAGAGGCTTCAATACTTGGTGGAACGCTAGATGAGCCAGGAAAAATGTGCCTCTGGAAGAAAGCCGCAAGCCTTTGACGGTCACTTTGACGGTCACTTTGCATTCGACCATTGGATTCTTGCAGCTCATCAAGCTTCCTCTTCATGCCCGACGAATAGTTATTTGCAAGCACATGCAAACTTCTATTCTCGTACTTAAGCTGCTGGATCTCTTGCTTAAGACTTTCCACCTCTGCCATCAATGATTCCACCTGACGGGAGCGGGCAAGCAGGCGTTGGCCCATGTTGGACACAGAACTCGCACACTGAACACTAAGTGCGAGGGACTCTTGAACGGCCAACTCATCGGACCGTTCTGACAGCAGCCTACTATCTTTTGGAGTGAGGAGGTTCCTAGCTACTATTGTAGCTGTTGTGGCGTCCTGCATCACGGAGTCTTCACCTGTAAGAAGACCGTTAGAAGATAAGAAAGAAGGGCGCCATACGTTACCTTGACGCGGCGCGCCCGTATCACTGCTAAGGCTCAATTCCAAGCTAAGGTTCGATGGGTTTGCCATTTTTCAAAAATGTTCAAAGAGAAGGGATGGAGTTAAATTTCAAAGGGCCGAAATCGATTTTCAAGAATGGGAAATCTTCAGAGTGTGTTTGTTGGCGGTGATCGACACCTCTATAAAAAGCCAAGGCGACGCGTCCACCGATTAAAAAAAGCCGGAATTTCCGGCGTAATTTTGGCGACGCTTTCTCGGCTTTTCAGAAGACGTGTTCAACTTTGTCAAAATATTTCTTCTTTTCAGAAAACACGTGGAGGCCATCATCGCAACTACACATCTTTAGCCGACAGGCGCAAAGTCCGGTGACGCTTTCTCTGCTTTTCAGAAAACGCGTGCAGCTTTGTCAAAAGGAGCCGCATCCGCACTACTTTGTGTCGTTCAGAAAGCAAAGGGGCGCCTGCTCAGAAATCGAAGAGGCGTCTTCAAAGATCGAAGAGGCACCACTATTTCAAAAAGCCGGATTTGCGGGATCAAAACGTTTGTCGACAAGGGTAAAAGAAGAGTACCACCACTTGATATTATCTCTATATATGTCGACCTTCGTCTTTTATGGCAAGGAAAACCTGAAGAAAATGCCCAACTCTCCCTCACCTCTAAGGGCGCACTCCCAGCAAAGCCTTTCGAAATACTCTAATTCTTCTTCTTCCCCAAAGATGATACCAGATGCCTGGAGTACAGATGACCCAGGAGGAAACGGCGGATTGAAATATGCTGATTCATTCACCGCTTCTTCAAAAGCAAAGGTATCTCATATCATCAAGGTCAAAAGCAAAAGTATCTCATATCATGCTATTTCCCTGTCTTTTTCTTTGTCTTTGTTCTTACTCGCATGGCAAAGTAAGAGAAGCATTCAGCCGGCACTTGGAGTCAGTCTTCCGATCTGGAGCCAACTGCCTGGAATCTATTCCTGATTGCTTACCTAGCGTTGCTCTCGAGTAGTCATCTTCAACGGTTGATACACTTCCAGAGAAGGGACCACTCCTGCAAAGATTGAACAAAGAAACAGATAAAAGGGATAAGCTCAGACCTTCGGGGGAGAACAACAGAATCCTGCTGCCCAGTTCAAGAGTAGCACAAAGGAAAATCAACGATGGGCGGAAACCAGTTCAAGAGTAAGCCTGTGGAATCCCCAAGATCAAGCCTCAATGCAATCACCAAGGAGAAGAGGGAATTTACACTCCATAACCAGATTTGCGTCCCTAAACTCTTCTCTTTGTTAGTTACATTCTGCCATGTTTAGTATATTTAAGTGCTTTTTGTGTGTTTACTTATGTTTGTGTGAATCTATGCTTAAAACATTGAGGACAATGTTTGATTTAAGTGTGGGGGGATAACCCATTACTTTAATGCAAATTCGTGGGATTTTATCACCCATAACTTCAAATGTTGTTCCTGGCTGTTTTAAGGTGTTTTTAAATTGTTTTTGAGTCGTTTTTGTGTGTTTGTGTCTTAGGGTACCTTCCAACACAATGATAAGGATTTGGTTTGTAATTGCATGACTGTTAAAGAGAGTTATAAACATGGATGAAAGTTTGATTTACTCTTGGTATATGCTTGGTTATGGTTATAATGTATGACTTCACATGCAATCATAAAAATAAAAAATAAAAAAATAAAAATTTTTGTGACATGCTTGAAGGAAGGAACTCAAACAAACGCTACAACCCTGTGAGACTCGAGCCATTACCTTCTTTGGAGAGTTATTTTCTGTGATTCTTTTCTAAAGTTGTTGCATGATCTCATTATTCCTTGCTTGGTTGCTACTTAGAATGCAATTGTATCATGATAGAACTAAATGCTAGAACTTATATCCATTTCATTCAAAGCATGACATTGAATTGCATAACATATATCAAGATAAAGTTGTGTAGTTGCCACCATAGCCAAATAGCCTTACTTCCCATATTTCGTATTTGTTGTAAGTTTTAACCCCTTTGAGCCTTGTTTAGCCTATGTTCTTTGTTAACCCATGTTATCCTTACCTAGCCTAGAATAGGACCATCCATGCCTTTGTTCTTAAAGCATAGTAAGCATGACAGAAAATGAATTCCTTTTTGATTAATATGTTGCAGAAAATAAGTGTGGGGGAAGGATTATTGATGAGAGTTGTTGTGCCATAGGCACGGTTAAAAAAAAAAAAAAAAAAAAAAGAAGAAGAAGAAAAAAAAAAGAAAAATAAGAGTTGTTTGAATTTCCCCTATTAGTCTAAAAGTTGTTTTTCGCGCTCTAAAGGGAATTCTAAGTGCCTAATTCAATACTTTGCTCACTATTGCTTTAAGAATGTTTGTTTATCCTTCACCTTTCATTGTTAACCAATACCCTAGCCCCGTTACACCCCTTTGACTTCTATCTTGATCGTTATGTGTTCAATAATGTGGAGTTTGGATTTGATATGAGCTTATGGAATCACTGGTTCTCATTCTAAGTAGTAGCATTCCATTCATGAGATCATATTCATGTCATTATCGTAAATCCAGAAAATGCTTTCTTTGTTATAACATATGTGAGATACTAGTCTTTCATGTTTACATCAATCTCTCACATATAACTAGTGTAGGGTGTGTAGTCAGAAAATCTGCGTGAAAATAGAGTGCATTCTAGTAAGGAATTGAGTAAATTCTCTAAAGCATGTTACTACATTTGAAATGTGTTTTAAATTGCTTAATTGTGAACTAGTATGTGGTGACTATGATTAAGAATGTACTTAAGTGTAAAGATGGCTAAAATCTGTGAGAATAATGATTTTTAACTTGTCATGTGTATTGGAAATCCCTAAGACGATTGTTGGAAGGTTTAGGTTGTGTTTTACTTGTTTAGTGTCGTTTTGTTTATTTGTTATTATTTTGTTTTGCTCGAGGACTAGCAAAAGCTAAGTGTGAGGGAATTTGATAGGAGCATATTTAGGCGACTTACTTAGCTTGTTTTCGTGCATCTATGTTGTTAATTCATAGTTGTTTTAGTAGTTTAAGCCATTTTCGTGTGTTTTTAGGTTCATATGGCTAAGGAAGCAAAAAGATGCATTTTGGAGCATTTTGGAGCAAAATTGGGCTTGGAATGGATAGCATATGCTTGGAGCCAAAGTGTTGGACGAATTTGAAAGCCTTGTATGCACTTTGGACATAAAAAAAAGGGCCTAGCCCAATCAAACAATCCTTTGAGCCATGCAAAACCTCTAGCCCAATCAACAACCCTTAGCCACATGCATTCACATGCATCACAACCCCAAAACCATCAAGAAACAACCATTGCCGTGTCTTGCACTCCCCCTTTCATTTTCAGCCATTCCACTTCATCATTACACCACCTTCTCCATCTTTATTCCACATGCATTCATCATAATTCACCCTAGCTACCACCATTCACACACACATGCACTTACTCTTTCATCATTGCACCACCATTCACACACACATGCACTTACTCTTTCATCATTGCACCACCAATTCAACACATGCATTTCCACCTTCCTACTTCATCATTTCAGCCACATATTCACCCACATGCACTTTAATCATTCAACACATGCATTCACACACCAACAACAACTCAATGCCGTGCACTTCCCTTGCCTTCCCACCAACAACCTAGCTCTTTTTTCCATCATTATTTCATCCACATGCACTCTCAATCATAACAACCACATTCACTCTTAAACAATCACCCACATATTCTCCCATTCCCCCTATAAAAACCCATGCATTCATACACAAAAATCACATCTCATTTTCATACACAAGATACCACAAACACATTCCTTTTTTCCTAAATCCCCTTCCATTTCTACACAATCTCTTCTCGGCTTCAATCCATTTCCATAATTCCCCAATCCATTCAACACACCAACAACATCCCTTAGACCTTGTGCTACGACGAAGAGGAAGATAAGAGGGCCTAAACGTTCATACAATTCAAGTTTGAGTTGTTGGAATGTTTAGGTGTTTCTTTGATTCTCTTTGTTTTGTACCATGAGGAACTTCCTCTCAGCTTCATTCCATTAGATACACTCTCTCCCATTCGCAGAAACCATTCAACCTTAGCCGCTCCACCTTCATTTACAACACACTTGGAGCACTACACCGAAGGCAACTCTTAAGGGATTTCGACATCAATTTTGCTTCAAGGGTTCTTTCTTCTTAATCCTATGTTCACTCATGTTATATATTTTTATGTCAAACCTTTTGTAAACATGAAGTGTAACTAATCTCTCTCTAGGGATTCCATGTAGCCTTGCAAGAGTGCCATGTAGTTAATTCAGAATTCTCATTTAATCTATCTATTTCTTGTTTCATTCTCCGATTTAATTGTGACTTAGTGTGTTGATTTTAGTGCTTGATCATCATTTGAATTAACCACAGGTTGTTTAGCCAAGATTAAAGCACACATCATGCATAATCTTGGTGGATATGTGAATGAATGAAGGGAATGCTTTGCAAACAACCTGCCGAGTGTTTCCTTTGGTTTTATGAAAGTTTCTTGTGCGTGTCATGTTCTTGATTAGGGACCAAAGTTGCACATCACACTTAGGTTCATGATTAGGAACATTTGATCAAATCCACACATCATATGGTTGATCATATCTAAGTGAAACAAACCCAAGAAATAGGTAGATGAATGAGTATAATCTGACTTAACAAGCATGGACTTGGCTTAGCAATGGTGAAATCGAATCCCTAGCTTCATCTCCATTTGTGCTATCTCATTTTATTAATTGTTGATTCATTTATTTGTGTCTACTTCATTTTCTTGTGCTTTCAAATTACAACAACAAATCTGCCTAAATTGATTAGTTTTATTTCTCTAGTAACGAGTTCTTGCAAAACAAGTGATTATATAGGTCCAATTAGTCCCTGTGGATTCGACACCCTTACTTGTGCCATTATACTAAACATGTTTTAGCACGAAGAAGGAAAACATCAATTAGTCACCTACGAGTCGGAACCACCTAAAGTGGTCTGTACGACAGGACTGTGCACCTACCTTGAATCCAAGGTGAGCGTAAGGTGTGGGAGGTGAACATCACGTGAAGGACTGTGCCCTGGCCACGGGCGGGAGCACTAACATCGGGGTGCAGGTTTATGAGTTATACTATATCTCAATACAATCGTACTCACTACCATCACTAACATCAACATGTACTCACCTGAAGCTTACCTGGGTGTCCTGCGTCCACCTTTGCACTTGAAAGCATTCCCAATCATTATATGCAAGTATAATACATATGGATATACCATGATGCAATCTAACACTCAACCATGTTGTAGCATTTTCAATTATAAACTATATAGTGTGAAATGTACAATCAATAACGCTCTACTCCCGAACTACTTATTTTCAGGGATAATTATCCATAATAACCCAATTAACACTAATTAACTAACTAATTCACAAAACTAAAACTTGTCTTTATCAATTTCCTTCGCATTACTCAATTTCCCAAATAAGGCTTTTGTCTCAAATATTTTATGGCTGCATCTAACGTCTCGTTAGACTGCCTACGTACCCTAAACAGGGATCAAGCCATTCGTAGTTCATATAGTACTTCAAGCATTCATAATAATTATATATGAAAGTAATATACCTAATCAATTTAAAATTGTCGATAGAACTCTCAACAATATATACGATAAAAAGGAAAAGATCCATTTACCTGGAGTCCACGCTATGATTCTCTAGCGCACACATCGAGGCGTCCTGAATGATTGGTCCCTGTGACCAATTATTAAATCACATCTCAGAACTCTTATCCGAAGAATACGTAATTCACATAAAACACAACCTCAACGACATTCTAAAATAGTTTGGGACCCATTGACCACAAGTCAACCGTCGATCTTTGATCGACGGTAGGGTTTACAACTCTGTATAACTTGACCCAGAAGATCCGCATATTAGATTTCTAATCCGCAACTTCCAACGATCCACAATATGTTTCTAGAATAAAATATTAAGATTTCATTACGATCCAACGGTCAGATCTCCGCCAATTGCCTAAAACAAGTGGCCGTGAACATTTATTTTACTAACTTACAAATCCAATTCAGGAAGATCCGTAAGTCGGATTCCCGATCCATATATTCCTATGATATTTAAATATTACGTATTATAATGTATCCAATTTTGGTGACGATCCAACGGTTGGATCGTCGATTCACATTTTTATCAAGTAACATATCGTAACGAATTTAGGTTCCAACTATCAACCTACGTTATTCAAATGACAAAACTGAATTCAAGACATTTGACGTAGCCTAAAAATAGCATTGGCGGCCCACTGGCCACGCGCCGCCGCGGATGGCGGTCGGCCGCTCCGACTCGTTGGAAAATTCAACTATTTCCAAAAATTCTCAAACTTCACAGAAATGAAGATCTCAGTGAGTGGAGCAACTTTCATACCTGCCACGAAGTCCAAAAGTGGACGGAAGATGGTCAATTTTTCCCACAAAGCCGGTGGGTGCCTAAAACTTCCCGATGTCGATTCGTTGTCTACGGTGGTCCAACGGGGTCAAGGTTGGTTGAGTTTTTCTCCTGGGATGATTGGCTACAAAGCCCAAGTGGTGGCATCGGCCATCGCTTTGCCGATTTGCCGGAAAATCGAAAAGGGTGGCCGGAGCACCATTGATTTTCGTCAACTTTCGTGGCCTCAAACCGCCACATACCATGGTTAATCAAGGTGGTTCTTGGGTGGGTTTTGTAGAGGGGAATGAGAGCTTCAAGATGGTGGTGGTGGCATCGAAAAAATCCACCGGAGTTGGCCAGAATCGGCCTTGGAAAATGGACTCGCGGTGGTGCGGGTATGGGTGCACGGGATGCTTTTCCCCCTTTTTTTTTTTTTTTTTCTTTTCTTTTCTTCTTTCTTTCTGATTGGCTGCAAGCTTCACTTAAATTTTCTAATTGGTTCCTTGTCCCTTTAATTTAATTGGTCCACTAATCCCACAAGGTGGGAATTCAAATATTTAAATAATCAATTTCAAATGTCCATAAGTATACCGTTATAATCCGGACTCGCAAACGGTTTTCGCCTATACGGTCGTACCAATGAGTACTACGAGAATATGCTAAAAGAATAAGTCCCACATCTCCCAAGTCGATGGTCAACAGAAGTCAAAGTTCTTGCCTCTAGGGCAATTTCGTAAATTCACGCTTTTAAAATAAAATAAAAACGTAAAATTTGGAACGGGTTGTTACACACGATGCCTTTTGGCAGCTTACTGGCTTCGGGTTCCATGGGAACTCCGAAGTTAAGCGAGTAGCGCTCGAGAGCATTCCCAAGATAGGTGACCCACTGAGAAGTTCTCGTGTGAGTTCCCAGAAACAAAACCGTGAGGGCGTGGTCGGGGCCCAAAGCAGACAATATCGTGCTACGGTGGTGGAGCGGGCCCGGGAAGTGATCTGCCTCCAGCGGGGATGTGAGAATTTGTATGAATTAAGGGTATTTATATCTATTTAAGTGATATTTTCTTGGATATATTTGAAAGTTTTTATAAAAATTGATATTTTTGAAATTAGAGGCTAATATTTGACTATATTTGATAAATACTCCTCTTGTAGTATGTAGAATATGTGAAATTTTAAAGGCTTAAGCATAACCCACCACTAATATCATTGATATTGTTCAAACTTAATCACCTATTACTAGTGTTGAATTTTATCACAAAAAATCTATGTAATATTAGGAATAGAAACTCTCAAATATTAATTGTATATTATTTAATCGTATGACTGATGTAGAATTCTATTTTCCATTAATAAAAGAAACTCTGAAATTTAAAACTCATTAGTTGAATAGATTTCAAATTTGAGATGACAAAATGTATGAGATTTCAAAAAAGAAAAAAGAGAATTGATCTGGAGCCTGACTGCACTATTAAAAATAAATGTTGTTTAATTTTTATAATTAAACTGAACGATTTCTCATAAATAAAAAAAAAATAAAAAAAAAAGCGAAATATTGCTTTGACTCTAAGTCCCATTAATTTATGTTAGGGAAATAGATAAAATATCAAATCTTTTTGGTAAAATAAAATATTAAATTTAATTGTAAGATGAGATTCTCTCAGAAAGATTCATAATTTTATTTTTTTCAAAAAGATGCAATCCCCGATCCCCTAGGAAAGAGATTATCTCAGAATATCTACAGCCAAAAGCAGAGTGACTTGTCTAATCAAATGACACTTTAATCTGCATTTCTGACATGAGCACAGACGCCAGTGACTTTGTTAATGAAGTAGGATTCTCTTCGTTCCCTTTTTTTTTATTTTTTTATTTTTTTTATTTGAACGATTAAGATTAAGTTACGTTAACATCTTATATTAATTTTTTATAACAGAAGAAAGACAAAATAAGAGAATGTGAAAGGAGGGGATGAAAGGGAATGGAAAGACGAGGAGATAAAATCATAATCCTTTGTTAATTTCGAACATGGATCTTAAGGATACTTACATTTTAGCTTTTTATCGTGTATCATACGATCATAAATCATATTGACTTTTATTATTTAAAATTAAATACAAATAATATCTGATAAAAAATGACCGTACAATATACAATGAAAAGCTGAGATGTGGGAATCCTTAGATAAGGATCCGGAAAGGATTCATTATAAATAATTTCGACCCGCTTTAAAAAATGAGTAAGATTTTCTTCATTCCTACTACCATCCTCTCCTCCTTTCGTACTCTTACTTTGTCTTATTCACTGTGTAAAAAATTCAAAATAAGTCAATAATCAATATCATAATTAATAAAGGAGCTTTAACAGCAAGTCTCAAATCAATGAAGCATTAATTAATCCTGATTAACTGCATATTAATAGGTAGAACTTTGATTTGTTTTCGAAAAGGAATTTCATGGGTCGATAACATCATCATTTGCATGAACATTTGTTGCTGCAGAAAATGCTAGCAGGCTTCCGTTTCTGCCACTAGACTGTTCATCTTCTATACTCTGGTTTAAGAAGAAATCTGAGGGTGGAAGGTTGAATTCTAGATGCCATTTCGTATTTATATCATCACCTTTAAATCCATCAGAATCCCTCCCCTACTAAAATCCTAACAAATCTTTAGCATTTTCACTATACTTAAATTTGGGTGTACTTTTTTTAAAATTTAATTGACTAATCTTGAATTTGAATTTATTTTTTAAAATTCTAATTTAACTACGCAATGATTTTAAAGTCTTTTAAAATCCCCGTTTAAAATTTTAAATAACTACACTCGGATTTTAAAATTTATTAAAATCCTATCGAATCATAATTTGACTACCTTCTCTAAAATAAAATAAAATAAAATCTCTGTTTGGTAGCGACCTCACCGTTGAAGAGGGTCACCACTTTGTCATCTGATACGAGCTCCGCCAGTATGTTCTTCAACCCTTGATCTCTCTCTCTCTCTCTCTCTCTCTCTCTCTCTCTCTCTCTCCAATCCATCTATTAATTGCATCCATTTTCACTCCAATATTGTTCTAATAATATATGTCTCTGCTTGCGCGCACATATGTTTAGGTAAACAAGCTTAAAGGCATGAATGAAACAGTGTTGACGTTGATGTGCGACTACCTGAAGCTAGTAACATACATTGAGAACAGCTTCGTTTTCCGAATGGAATATCCGCTCAACTGCATGCTGTTTATTGTCGAGGGGACAATGTGGACCTACGCGTCTAGTGATAGTCAAGCTGGGAGTGGAATCTCATCAATGGACATCAAGCCCATCGGGAAATGGCACTTTTACGGGGAAGAGCTTCTCGATTGGGCATCACACACTTTCACCAAACTTTCAGTCTCCAGCAAACATGTCAAAAGTCAGACAAAAGTAGAAGCATTTGTGCTCATGGCCAAGGACTTGGAAGCTGTCGTCTACAGATACAAACAATGTTGGGACTTGGTCTATTCTAACAATTGTAAAGAGTGGCACTTTCTACCTTCCGTCGTTTCCGTACCAAGGCGCAACAACGCCCATCCTCGTCCCTGGCTGGAATAGCGGTTACCAATGGTGAGAGCTTGCCATCGACAACAGGCAAATAGTATCTTTAGAAACGTCAAAGTAGAGACGCTCAATTTATGGCCAAGAGTTCCATACACAACTCTAGCTGAGTACAATTTGTATAATTGTATATAGCTGTGGCCTCAAAACAATAATATTATTATTGGTTGATAGCTTGATATTTACCCATACGTTTCAATAATTAAGCAGTGGTAGCCACATTACCATTTCTCTCAGAGATATGTATATGTACCGGTCATGTTGTGAAATGCTTTGCAAAGTGATTGATTTGTGTAATTTTCTTTTCTCTTCTGAACATCTCTATTTATTTATGAGATTTAGTCTGAATAAATTAAAAGAAGATCATTTTGGTTCCAGTCCCTAATCAACATAATTGTTAGATTGAAACCTTATTTATTTAAATATTTTGATTGAGGTCCTTAATATCATTTAAGAGATTTAACTCATGTATTTATGCATTTAAGATCCCACAAATTATGAAATTTAAACAAATTTAAATAATATTTTTAAAATATAATAAATACTTTTTAAAACAAATATTAGAATAATATTGTTCTTCACAAAATTATAGCAAGAAAATAATGTACCCACATAATTATTAACATATTTTAAAATATAACTACTGATATATTTTAAAACATAAAATAAATACATATAATTAGCATGGGTACATTTAGAAAAATTAAAATTGGGTACCAATAAATTAAATAATATGGGTACAAATACAAATAAAACTTTAAAAAATATAGGCACAAAAAGAAATTAATATATGGGTACAAATTAAAACTGAAAAGAAAATTGGTACAAATTAAAAAAGGGTTGCAAATTAAAAATGGGTACAAACTAAAAATAAAAATATATGATAGAAAATTTAGCCGTAAATATAAATATACCAAATGTAACATCTCTAACACTAAATGTCACATCCCGACCCGGGGCGAATCACTTCCCGGGCCCACTCCACCACCGTAGCACGATATTGTCCGCTTTGGGCTTACCATTCCCTCACGGTTTTGTTTTTTGGGAACTCACGAGCAACTTCCCAGTGGGTCACCCATCATGAGATTGCTCTAGCCCCTTCTCGCTTAACTTCGGAGTTCCTATGGAACCCGAAGCCAGTGAGCTCCCAAAAGGCCTCGTGCTACATAGAGATGAGAATATACATTTAAGGATCGCTCCCCTGGGCGATGTGGGATGTCACAATCCACCCCCCTTAGGGGCCCGACGTCCTCGTCGACACACACGCGACCAGGGTTAGGCTCTGATACCAATTGTCACATCCCGACCCGGGGCGAATCACTTCCAGGGCCCACTCCACCACCGTAGCACGATATTATCCGCTTTGGGCTTACCATTCCCTCACGGTTTTGTTTTTTGGGAACTCACGAACAACTTCCCAGTGGGTCACCCATCATGGGATTGCTCTAGCCCCTTCTAGCTTAACTTCGGAGTTCCTACGGAATCCGAAGCCAGTGAGCTCACAAAAGGCCTCGTGCTAGGTAGAGATGAGAATATACATTTAAGGATCACTCCCCTGGACGATGTGGGATGTCACACTAAATGAATATATTTAGAAATAAAAAATATTTTATTATCGAAATATTAATGACGTTTATTAATACGTAAGGACCTTGATAAAAAATTGAAAAGAAATAAGATTTTAATCAATGAAGTAGCAAAAAGAGGGATTATAACCTATTTTCTCCATTAAAAGATAATCAATGAATAAAAACAAACAGGAGAGTGTAGATAGAGAAAATGAGTGTGCCAAATTCATTTTCCTAAATTCGTTTGCAATTATAGGTCAAGTCAAAGAGCTATTGAACCTTACAGTACTTGAATTTAAATTATGGAAACATTTGTTAGCATTCTAAAAATCTCATTTTGCATTCTGTAATTTTCTTTGTAAATATAGAGAATTTGAAGTGCAAAATAAGAATTTGAAAATGTAAAAAGTTTTTAATTATAAAAACTAAATATCTTTATTTAAATATTTTTCATCCACATGATAATATTTAATTAGATTTGTAGAACCCAGTTATATGTTATATCAAGATGAGTTTTGGCCCTTTTTTTAATAAAGTACTATTTTGTATTCTGTTGTGTATGGTGAAGATTTCTAAAATAATATCGTGGTAGGAGTCCAAAAACTGTTTGAACTACCCTTCATATGTGATCTAAATCGATGTGCTGCTTTAATGGGTAAAAATACGTACAACTGAAAAACAAAATAAACTGAGTTAGTAAGCAAAACTAAAATGAATTACAATGTTGTTTAAGTGCAGTCTTTAGTAATGGCGCAAGAAACTTGTTGGATAAATTAGACAACCTTAGGCTAACCAATTTACATAAATTTTATCCTTGCAAGCACATAACTTGTAAAAAATAATATAGAGACAAGCAAGGGTCGAATCCACAAAGCCTGATAAACAACTTAGCAAAATTGACAAGAAGGAAGACAAGACAAAAAAAAAAAAAAAAAAAAAAACACTTTAGCGTTGGTTCATGATCATTCAGACTTCTTGTGGTGATCTCCAACTATTTTTTTCTTCTTAAAAAATGGATCAATTGGTGGCTAAGCCACGACAGTTCACATTTTCAAGGGCTGAAAAGATTTGGAGAGGCATTTCAGCCTTTCCTGACCGTCATTGTGTGATTCACCAGCACCAGGAATCGAACCCAAGCCTAGCCGTGTGAAATATGGGCCTCGAATTCGCCCCAACCATTGGCCACCACATGGTGATTGGTGGTCTCCAATTGATCACATGGATATTATATTTGACCGTTAGATAATGGTTATATTAAATACATATAAGTATTATAACCAATCCCGTAAAATTATTGTTGAATTATTATTCATTATTATTTTACGTTATGCAAGGACGGATACTTGTTGTAGCGAAGAATGTCTGCAATATACCTAATAGCTGCTATTAGAACCATATATCTGATTTTATCTTGTTTAATTTGTTAGCCCGAGAGGCTCATATTAGGGTTTAGAGGGAAAGCATATGAATTTTTGTTGTTTGTTGCGTGTTTCCCAGAAAGAAAGGAGAACGCTCGAAATCAAAGTGCAGCAGGGGCCTTACCTTGATAAGGGATATTTGTAACGTGCAGCAGGGGCCTTACCTTCCAATATGAAACAGAATATTTGTGATATCATGCGTCTTTGCTGTCTCTCTGGATCCCTTATTCTTGTACGTTGTGATCATCGATCAGGATAACAAGTGCCTTCAAATGGACAAAACATTGATTATTGTTGCTTGGCTTATGCAATCACTCACGGATGTCATTTTCCTGGTGCGTTTGATATGTGAAATTTGCAACCGTGTTCAAAATAAGCCTCCGCGGTGGTGGGACAAACTGGGGGAAATTCATGTTGGCAGTCCCACATCGATCAGTGGGGAAGTTAACAATGGTGGCTTTAAATATGATTACCCTACTCTAATTAATACCGAAACTTTTTGTGGTAAAACCTCACACCTGACGAATTAGACATATGATAAAGTTGAGGATCGTATCGATATCGTTAGAGTGGGTCCCTCGGACCGTCGATCTAAAAAATTTCAACATGCCCTTCATTATCGAAGGGACAGTGTGGACATACGCGTCAAGTGATAGTCAAGCTGGGCGAGCAATCTCATCAATGGCCACGAAGCCCCTCCGGAAAGGTGATGTTTACGGGGAAGAGCTTCTAGATTGGGCACCAGGCAGTTTCACCGAACTTCTAGTCTCCAACAAACATGCCAAATGTCAGATAAAAGTAGAAGCATTTGTGCTCACGGCCAATGACTTGGATATAGTAGTTTCCAAGTACCGGCTACAGTGGAAGAAAAGCGAGAAGGGTTCTCCAGAGGTGAAGGACATGGCAGCTTCTACTTACTTTGGCAACAACATACCGTCGTCGTCGTCGTCTCCAAGCAATAAACAATGTGCATTGATGCGCGCCCCCCCTCCCCCCCAAATGTTGGAGGAAGATGGATATGAGAGAATATGGAAGAGAGTTTTAAACAAAAAACTGAAGCTTTATTGATCTCAAATTGATTACAACACTAGGCCATCTTATTGGCTATTTATAATAACATTCAGACCTTTTCATAATAGACATAACTCTTGGATTAGTTCCAAGAGTTGCAGACACAACCCTAGACTTCTAATGAGATACAACTCTTCCTAAACATAGCTTTTCTCAAGAGACACAACTCTACTTAACAACTGATACAACTTACAGGGAGAAAATGCATTGCGTTTAACACTCCCTCTTAATGCATTTGTCCTGCGACATTTAGCTTTTCTCTAAAATAGTAGAACTTCTCTCTTATAAGTGCTTTTCTGAAAACGTCTGCAATCTGCTCATCAGTAACTGACTCAAAGATACAAAAATATGCTTCAAAACACTTAAACAAACTCAAAAGACTCTTAACTAAACTTAAAAGACTCTAAACAACACAAAACAATAAAAAAGACTCAAACTAGACTATAAGACTCAACTTGGACGAAAATAGGTTTGGTTTTGACTCAAAACACTCAAAAACACTAATTAGGACATATTTGACACAACTAAATAAAGGGGATTGGGTTTTTGACGAAAAATCATCCATCCCCCTTGATTCCCACGAAAATCCTTCCCCCACACTTGTTTTTCTGCAAATTGTAGAACAAAAGGAATTCCCTTCTTTGCATTTGGACTTCTTTCTCCAGATTTGTAGCCTTTCCTAGCCCTTCTTGACTTCAATTTCGTCCATCCTCTTTGCTCCATTGTTAAGCTATCCAATCCATGCCCAAAACTGCTCCAAATAGCCTTAAAATGCACTTTCTTGCTCCTTTTGCCATTAGGACCTAAAAACATACGAAAATAGCTTAAAAATGTCAACTACAACTAAGCATAAACCAAAGAGTATATCAAACTTCTATCCATGTTTGTAACTTTCTTTAATAGTCATGCAATTAAAAACCAAATCCTCATCATTGTGTTGGAAGGTATCCTAAGACACAAACAAACATAAAATCACACATTAAAGAACACCACATATATAGATTTTAGTTATCCCTACCCTCGAGCATATACTTAACCATAGTTACCACACACTAGCTCCCATTTACCACAAAATTTCAATTCAATCTCTCCATCTTCAACCAGTTTTCTGATAAAATGATGACGAAGTTCTATGTGCTTTGACCTGCTATGAAGGACTGGGTTCTTTGTCATGGCAATTGTGGACATGTTATCACATTACAAATTTGTTGGAGTGTTTTGTTCTTGACGAAGATCTACTAATATTCTTCCAATCCAAACTACTTCACATGCTGCACTTGTGGTTGAAATATATTCTGCTTTGGCTGTTGATATTGCCACTGTACTTTGCTTCTTCGACGACCATGATATAACTTTACTTCCCAAGAAAAACACATGCCGAGATGTGCTTCTTCTATCATCAATTGCACCAGCCCAATCATTGTCTGTGAACCCAACTAAAATGCTTTCTTTCTTTTGTATATATTTGATGCCATATCCTTTGGTTCCTTGCACATATCTTAGTATTCTTTTAACAGCAGCAAAATGATGATTACTTAGATCATTCATGAATCGAGATACAACACTAACTGTGTGAACTATGTCTGGCCTTGTATTAGAAAAATAAATAAGTGAGCCAACAACACTTCTATACATAGAAGCATCAGCTCTTGGTGCTCCATCATTACTTGAAAGCTTTAAATTAATTGCCATTGGAGTATCCATTGGCTTGCAATTCAACATATCGAACCTTTTCAAGAGATTTTCTGCATACTTTCCTTGATACATAAAAATCCCTTTTTCCGATTGTTGGACTTGAATTCCTAGAAAATACTCATAGAACCCAAATCAGTCATCTCGTATTCTTTCATCATGTCCTTCTTGAATGCTTCTACCATCCTTGGTTTGGTACTCGTATAAATCAAGTCATCAACATAAAGACACACAATAAGAAAATCACGTGTAGCTTCTTTCTTGAGATAAAGTGATGGCTCACTTGGACTTCTTACAAATCCACTTTGATGGAAATATTGATCAAATTTTCTATTCCAGGCTCTTGGCACTTGCTTTAAGCCGTATAGTGCTTTCTGAAGTTGACAAACTTTGTCTTCATTTCCCTTTTCAATACTTCCCTGCGGCTGCTCCATATAAACTTCTTCTTCAAGTTCTCGATTAAAAAATGCGGACTTGACATCCAATTGAAAAACTTGAGTTTTCAATTATGCTGCCAAAGCCAACACAATTTGTATAGTTTCCATTCGTACAACCAGAGCAACCGTTTCATTGAAATCTACTCCAAGTTGTTGAGAGTAGCCTTTGGCAACCAGCCAAGCCTTATGCTTTTGGATTGAGCCATCTTCATTGTATTTTGTCTTGTAGATCCATTTAAGTCCAATGATGTCCTTTGATTTAGGCCGATCAACAAGTTCCCACGTAGAATTTTTCTTGATAACTCTAATTTCTTCTTCCATTGCGTCTTGCCAAATTTTTTCTTTCAATGCTTCCTCAAATTTTTGAGGCTCCAAAGCACTCAAAGCAAGATCACACGATTCATATATATCTACCAACGAACGCGTTCTTGCGTTTAGTCTAGGAGTTGAATCTGGTGAACTAGGATCAGATGTTCTTGCACTTGGAATTGGACTTCTTGCCCTTGAAATTGGACTTTGGGGCAGCAGCGTTTCTTCTAAATTTGATGTTTCTGGTTCCTCGAAAAATCTCGGTATTTCACCTTGTTCGTTTTCCCTTCTCCATACCTTAAATTCATCAAAAATAACATCTCTAGAAATTACCAACTTATTAGTTCTTGGATCAATCAATCTATGCCTTGGACTTGTCACTATAGCCCGCAAAAATATATTTTTCACCCTTTTCATCAAACTTTTCTCTCTTTTGAAAGGAACATGTGCATAGGCTATGCAACCAAAGATCTTAAAGAATTCAACCTTTGGCTTAAACCCATGCCATGCTTCGAAAGGAGTCATATCCTTGACAAACTTGGTGGGTGACCTGTTGAGAATAAACACTGAGGTATGAATTACTTCAGCCCAAAACACATTTGGCAGACCTTTCAGTTTCAACATGCTTCTTGCCATTTCCACAATGGTTCGATTTCTTCGTTCCGCAACACCGTTTTGCTGTGGAGTGTAGCTTGCCGTCAATTCTCTTTTTATTCCATTGCTTTTGCAAAATTCTGAAAATTCATTTGATGTGAACTCTCCACCACGATCAGTTCACAACGTCTTCAGATTGTATCCACTTTGTTTCTCTCCATAGGCCTTAAATTGCTTGAAAAAAGAGAATGCTTCTGACTTTTGTTCTAGAAAATAAACCCACATCATCCTGCTATAGTCATCAACAAAAAGAAGAAAATATTTCTTGCCATTAAAATATGGTGTTCGAGTTGGTCCGTCTATATCTGCATGTAACAACTCAAGAGGGGCTTTTGCTTTCCATGTTGATTGTGAAAATGGTAAGCGGTGGAATTTTCCAAAAATACAACCTTCACATATTTCTTTCTCAGACTGAACGGAAAGAAGGCCAACCACCATATCTTTCTGGTGTAAGAGGTGTAGACTTCTTTGATTTAGATGTCCATACCTCATATGCCACAATAGTGATTCTTCTACATTTTCGGCTTCCAAAACATAGTTTTCTTCTGATGTCATGATCAACGGAAAGACTTTGTTTGCCGTCATTTTTATCTTAGTCACTACAGTGCTATTCTTTTTATCAGAAATAACACAGTGGTCATCATCAAATTTAATAGAGAAGCCTTTTTGTAGGAGTTAGCACATCATAGATTAGTTTTGGTGTACCTTCTCGAGTTTGAACAGGGATAATACCCTTCCCTTCCACGTTGTGAAGCTTTCCATCTCCGAGCTTGACTTGTGAATTCACATTTTCTTCAAATTTGACAAAACATTGTCTGTTTCCTGTCATGTGGTTACTGCATCCGCTATCCACATACCATATATCTTGTGGTTCTTGACGAGCGCTGAGACATGTATAAAATAGTTGCTCTGGAAAATCCTTATTTTCTGTGAAATTTGCTTCATTATTTTGCTGATATCTGCAATCTCTTTGAGAATTGTTGGGTATTCTGCACCGGGTACACTTATACCGACAATCTGCACTTTTGTGCCCAGTCTTTTTACAAACATAACATTCAGGGACAAAGTTACCATTTTGGTTGTTTTGATGGCTGCTTCTTTGCTGATTGTTGTTGTTAGAGTTGCCTTTGTTGTAATTCTTCCGCCAATGAAATTTGCTTTTTCTGTTTTGAGACTTTTGAGATTCTCCTTTTTGCTTGTCTTCTTTCTCCTTCGAATCCAATTTGGATTGAAAGGCTTGCTCCAAGGATTGGTTTGTAGACCTATTAATCCTTTTTTCATGTGCTTCCAAAGAACCAATTAGTTCATGGAGCGAAAGTGCAGCGAGATCTTTTGACTCCTCTATTGCTGCAACAACATGATCGAACTTCGGCGGTAGACTGCGTAGAGTTTTCTCTACAATTTTCTTGTCTGGAATTGCATCCCCATAACTTCTAATTTGGTTAACAATTCCAGAAACTTTTGTGAAGAAAACCTGAATGGATTCATTCTCCTTCATTAGTAAATTATCAAACTCTCGCCACAAGGATTGGAGTTTGATGAAGATCACTTTCTGTGAATCTTGGAACTCAATTTTGAGTATTTCCGAATCATTCTTTGATGTAGTTGCAGAAAGTAATCTTGGAAAGAGATTTTGGCTTACTCCCTGTTGAATTAGGAATAAAGCCTTGGCATCTCTTTTCCTATTTTCTTGAAGTGCTTGCTGCAATTCTGGTGTCGCTTTTCCCGTCGATGTTTTTTCCGGTTCTTTGTAACCATCTTCTACAAGATCGTGAGAGATGAAGAAGATCCCAAAGATCTTGAGAGATGAACAAGGTCTTCATTTGTAGGCTCCAATATTCATAATTCTCTCCATCAAAAATAGGCATTAAATTTTGAATATTTCCAATGGTTGAGGAATTTGAACTTGATGCCATGATTAACACAGCGGAGGAATCGATTGGCTCTGATATACCAAATTTGTTGGACGAAGATGGATATGAGAGAATATGGAAGGGAGTTTTAAACAGAAAACTGAAGCTTTATTGATTTCAAATTGATTACAACACTGGACCATCTTATTGGCTATTTATAATAACATTCAGACCTTTTCATAATGGACATAACTCTTGGATTAGTTCTAAGAGTTGCAGACACAACCCTAGACTTCTAATGAGATACAACTCTTCCTAAACATAGCTCTTCTCAAGAAACACAACTCTACTTAACACTGATACAACTTACAGGGAGAAAATGCATTACATTTAACACTGGGGCAACCCCCAGCCCAAAACAAAGCATGGGGCTACACTCTATACCACAAGTCGACGTTTGTAGCATACCAAATTTTGGTAACAAGTACCATCTTCATGATGAACTATTTATTTATTTTACGCATATGACTAGCTAAAAGATCACAAGTTGAATAATTTTTGCATGTATAATTTTTAAATGATAATAAAGAGAATGAACGATTCTGATTATAATATTCGAACTGTCACGCCCCAATCCCGACATACGTCCAAGATATACATGTGACGTCACCCAAATACTTGTATATATCACATACCCTATCTCAGGAATATGGCAATCACAATTCGAGAATCAAATTGCAAAGAAATTTTTCGTTTACCTTATGGCTGTATCTGACCTCCTCGTTAGACTGCCTACGTACCCTCAATAGGGATCAAGCCATTCGTAGTTCACTATCACAAAATCAGATGTTTATCCCACTAAGTTCAAGCAGAAAAGCATAATATTCCTCAATCATTCAATATAACCTGACAACATGTAATTCCTGGACTCATGTTACATAACCAATCCCCATGAAAACATGATTCCTCTCCCATCCAACATATAAATCATTATGTCTCATCATGATACCGCAATTCATAACGCACATCATATTTAAGAGCCGACAAAACACAAAACCATTCTCTAGCCGCATTAATTAATTAATTTGATCAAAGTAATAACAATCATTCCTATATCTTCTAAATTCATATCATATGAAATCATAATCGAATCATAGACAATCTCGAAGGAGTCACTCAAACGTCCAACATCTTTTCTAACTCAATTCACAAGACTCTTGAAACCATTGACACAAATATATATATATATATATATATATATATATATATATATATATATATAAACTAAGGCTGGAGTGACACAGTTAGGCCAAGCCTACTTCTCCAAACAATGGAATTTTAGGCCATTCCACGAAATTCAACAACCTCGGGTTCCGGACCACTCAACGGAACCAAACCAAATATGATCGCCTAAAAATGTATCATGTACAACTAGTCATCATCACCTCTAGAATGCGTATGGTCCCCCATCGCGGATATACCAAGCATGACCATAGGCATAAACCCATCGTGCAAGCAGTGATCACCCATCGCGAATATACCAAGTATGATCACCCCTGAATACATATGGTCCCCCATCGCGGATATACCAAGCATGACCATCCATGTACCACAATTATGTGGTGCAATCTCATCATCACACATTAAACATAATTATACGCATACATGCTATCGATTCCACATATCAACCAGCATCAAGTCAGATGGAGCACAACATAAGAAATTCCCTTAATTACTATTTCTACTAAAAATCTAATAAAGTACCTAACTCATCTCCAGACTTCCATCTCCATCTCATGCTAGGTAATAGTGCCAAGTTCAAATAGATAAACAGTTGGTAATCATATCCAAATAATTATCAAACAATATTTAAATCCCATAATTATCATAACATTATTATTAATCACATTATTAAAACGATGATTAAACACATATATGTCCCAAACATCATTAGTGCACAAGCCAAATCCTATTTAATAAGCATAAGTCTATGACTAAATATATAAAATTCACATTTCAATAGAAATCATAATTATAAGACCAATTCATATTCACAAATGATACTAATATAAGAAATTAAGATAATAATCATATTTCATATATTCAAGTCGCTATCAAAACAATATAGGCCCACTAGATTTTCACTAGTAATACCCTAAGGTCCGTAAACCATATCTACAATAACATACTAAAATTTGGTGTCAATTCAATGGTAAGATCGTCAATTATTAGAATATTCAAGTGGCGAACCTTATCGAAAATATACTCAACCAACAACATTTCATAAATTGAATGTTACATATAGAAAAATTTGACTTTTTCCAAAAATTCTCAAATTTCAAAACAATGAAGATCTCAACAAGTAGAGTAAACTTTATACCTGCGGTCAAAGTCAATTTGGCCGAAAAACACCCCAAATTGGCCACGAACCGCCGAAATCCTAAGATGGGTGTTCTTCAATTCGACTTCCTCAATGTTCCTACGCCCTAACCACTAGTTGAGTCTTGTTCCTAGGTCCAAGGGAAGCTGATTAAGGGTGATGGGGCATGGTGATACTCACCGGAATGACGAATCGCCGTTGAGAACCCCCAGGTTCTCCAGTGGAGTTCTACCCGAATTAGACCTTAAAAACCTTTGATTTTTGGTGGAGATGGAAGGAGGAAGATAGTTCAACAAGTTACAGGTGAAGGAGATAGGAAAATCAGCTGAGAAATAGAGGAATTGGCCTGAAATTGGCCGGTTTGAAATGGGTTGGTGGAGCACACGGGTCACGAAATAGGGAGGGAAAAATAATCTCCTCCTCTCTCCTCCCTAATTGGTCCTTTAAAACCCTTTAAAAATCTGATTGGTCCCCTTTTTATTAAACTAACTTAACCTTTAACCCACATGCGGGAAGTAAATAATTCCTACAATTTATAGTTCACAATTTCAAACGACTGCAACTATACCGTTACAACCTGGATTCACAAATGGCTTTCGCCTATGTGCTCGTGGCTTCGAGACCTATTCGAAAACGTTACTTGTGACCTCGAAAGGTCAACGAGTAAATAATAATTTTCCAAACTTCATTCTTCGTAACTAGTTTAATTGAAATCTAATTTCAAATAAATTAATATAAATTCTTGAAAAATAATATAAAATCTTAATAATACAAATACGTAGATTATGACAGTAAAATCCGGAAACGGGATTTCACACGAACAGTAATATTTGTTAACCATAAGTAGGAGAACAAGTAAATTCCTTGTAAAGAACACACGCATTATCTATATTTTTTTATGTTAATTTGATGTTGTTGGTCCCTTATGGAGAAATTGCTTGGCTTTTCCCTCGGGTGAGCAATTCAACCAATGAAAGAGTCTCAGAGATTTTGTTGCTCCTTGAGGTGTACATTGTATATATATTAATACAGCAAGATAAGAGATTCTTTATGTGAACAAAATTTGAGTTCAATTCTTTGTCGCTTCATGTTCTTTCTCTTTATTCTTTTCTCTTTGTTCTTTGTGTTTGTTCTTTCTCCCTTCTTCTTTGCTCTTTCTCTTTGTTTTTATTTATTTTTTATTTTTTTTATGGCTTTTCCACACACAGACAAATATATTTTGTTCTTTAAAAGAAGTAACTGAGGTTTTTGTGATTCCTACTCAGTATGTTATAAGTGGTGTTATTCATACAACTATTTTTACCTCTCACATACCTTTCTTACTTCTCAGCCGTTGGATTGAATGAATTAGAAAATGTTATCGAATAAAAATTAACAAGAGTGTGAGAGGTAAAAATGAGTGTGTAAATAACACTATCCTATTTTATTGATGGCAACCATATAATCTAATCAATTACCATTTTTTTTCTTTTTAAGAAAATGGACGTTATATTATTGGAATGGCACGACTTAAATTGTGCTGGTCATTTACATTGCATAACTTGATTTTAACTGTTGACTACTAGAAATTACGTTTCTACTAATCGGGTTATGATAAAATCCGGATGCCATTGTTTTAAGTATTTTTATTTCTATGTATGTTTTAGGGAGTCTCAACTACTAAATGAGAGATTTTTTAGCGTATCAGAAACACCGAGTGTCATAATATAAATGGAGAGAAGTTATTTTTCTCCAGCGTCTATCCACTTATATTATGATACTTGGTGTACCACGCCGTGTTCCAGTACACTAAAAAATCTCACCTATTAATGGGGTTCTTCTGCAATGTTTTTTGATATTATATGAGATGCCTAAATAATTACTGGTGGTGTTGAAGTGTGCAGTACTTTTGGTCACGGATGTTATTGGCTAGAGAGAAAAAAGAGGGCATTGTAACAGTTGCCATTGGTGGTCCAAGTGGTTATGGTAAAAGAAGGTTCGTATAGTTTTCTGTAGGCAAAAAGCAGGAATATTGCAGGTGTTTGTTGCGTTCCTAATCTTTATTGTAATCTAAATATTTACTGAATCGAAACAGAAAAGGCGGCATCTATTATTGGTTGCACTGTTGTGTCATATTAAAAGATCTACGATATTTAAAGACCTACTTCATATTAAAAGACATAAGTCATATTAAAAGACAAACGTGAATTCAGTTTGTCTTAAAGAGAATGGCAATGCAGCTTCAGTTTCTAAATTTTAGCTCTCTGCTGCTATTCTCTCTCCACCTTGTAAACCGAAAACCTCGTCGTAGCATTTAGGTAATCTTTTTTTCTCATCATGAGGGTCATTGAGTACATAAATATTTGAGTTATTATGGCTGAAAACGTCAAGGGAGTAACTTCAGATGTGGAGAACCAGGCAGCAAAGAAAACAGACAAGTTCGTACTCTCATTGAGTACATAAATATTTGAGTTATTATGGCTGGAAACGTCAAGGGAGTAACTTCAGATGTGGAGAACCAGGCAGCAAAGAAAACAGACAAGTTCGTTCTCTCTCTCTCTCTCTCTCTCTCTCTCTCTCTCTATTTTAAGTATTCTAATTCTAAACTTAGCATATTCCTATATGTCGCTCTCATCAAAGTATAGCTGCGCACCAGCCACCACGGAATGGCCCAGTAGTTGGGACGAATTTCTAACCCGTATTCCACACAGCATGTCCTAGGTTCGATATCCTTGAATTTCAAGTTCCTATTCCACACGGCACGTCCTAAGTTCGTGCCATATTCATTGGAGGTGATGCAAAGATATTCTATTTAATTTTTCTCAATGTCAATTCCAACATGATGGTTGTCCTTTCAAATATCTTTGAAATCTCAACAACGTTCTTTCAGAATGGGGGAACATAAGAACCTCCCTATAAGGTGGGTGGTGCCGGGGCCTATAAACGGGTTGGGTGGACCCAATTTGGTGTCTGAGGAGTGATCTTAAGTATGAAGTTAGTATGAAAATTCGTACATTTATCCTAATAACTAACTTCCCCACTTTTATACCAAATCACATGTTTAATCGAACTTGGTCACATGTATTTGAAAATTATGATTCAATTAACTCATATTTGAGTCCATATCCATAATGATATCCAAGAATAGAACAAACACCAAATATCCATAATGATATCCAAGAAAAGAACAAACACTGAACTTAAATATGGGAATATAAGAATTGTTCACAAACTCAACTAAATTCACTAGGGGGATTCGGCCCATATAGGGACTTCCATGTCAAAAACTCTCTCTTACATGCACCGACTCTTAGAGGTATATCTCTACAAGGTGGTGTCTTTAAGATCACAAGATAAAATAAGTCTCATATGTTGACTATGGAATGGTACTCCTCAACAATATTAGTTTAGGGATTATCTCTAGTCTTGAAGTTTTGGATCTTAGAAGCCAAGGGGATCACACTCATGATCGCTACACCTTGGCGGGCCCTAATTCTATCATTATTCACAAGCTAGAGTTTGCTACCATGTTGCGGCCTATATGCCAATATCGGCTATTTGGGCTTTGTGAAGCACTCAACGTTTACTTCGGAGTATCTTTGAGCCAATAGAAGCGCGCCTGACAAACTCAGTTAGGGGCATTGTTGTGCTTTTCAGGATGCAACATTGTAGTAATCATATTTGAGAATTTAATGAACTTACGTTCTTTATACTACTATTGCAGTAGCATGGAAGGAGGAGAAAATCTTCTCTTGTCAAATTCAATCGGATTCTACAATTTGTTAGAATTGCACCATTCGTGGACTTAAGCGGTCCATAAGAGTGAGCAAAAGATCCATGGCGAAGACTTTGTCACCCCTTCTATACTATTGTTGGCCTCAATGGTTTCTCAGTTTGTTGGTAGTCAAGTGGAATATCACATCTTTGACCCATTTCAATTGGCGTCCCACAAGTGTGGAAATTAGTACTATGTTAATAAGACATCCATTAGCATCATAGTTATTGTTAGAACATTCGGGATCTAATACATAGTTTGGTTTAATGGATTAATCATAGAGAACATATGCTCACAACATGAGTGGTGCATTCTAGAAAACTCCAAAGATTTCTACGGTATGCGTGAAACTTCTAGTTCGAGACTTAAACATACTGCATTCTCAATAGAAATACAAATATACCATACATGCAGTTCAATTGAAAAACGCACAAACAATATAATCGAAGAGCTTCAAAACCCATGCGTGTGGGGCGGAGTCTTCGAGACTCTCAGTATGCCTCACAAGGTTAATATCAAACTTTCTTCCTGGGGCTGAACACAGGGACCAGTGCTGCTAGCTGGGTCGGAGAGTAGAAGGCCCACCACGGCAAAGGGGGTGATGACTTGGGTCACGTCTAGCAATGCGCCATAACCGGCCCACAGAAGATACTTACGTAGGCTTGGTTGGCGGCTTTGCCTTCGGCTGTTCGGCAGTGTCACCACAGCGTGGCCCAGTGGAGCTCTAAGCCACCATTGCCTTCTGGACGATGGTCTAGGCGAGGGGAAAGATTGAGAGCACCACAGGTTCGTAAAGAAAACCCATTTTTTCGCGGAAGGAGTACATCGTCGTTGAGGGAGAAGGGCCGCAGGAGGTTACAGTTGGCTCCATGGGAGACTGGGCTTGGGTGGTGGTTTTGGTAGCCATTGGCCTGCGGCGTTGCTTGCTGCAACCCCACCAACACCGACCTCGTCAAAATCTCACAATCCTGGACTCCATCATCTCAAAAACAATGTTCGCTGATATAAAGTTTAGAATGCCAATAATATTTATCTTATTATTATTTATTATTCTTTTACGTTATGCAAGGACGAATACTTGTTTTAGTGAAGAGTGTCTGAAATATACCTAATAGCTGCCATTAGAATCAGATTTGTGTCTGATTTTATCTTGTTTTAATTTGTTAGCTCGACGACCTCATTTAAGGGCTTAGGGTGAATGCATATGAATTTCATTTGTTAGTTGTTGCGTGTTTCCCAGAGAGGCCGGAGAACGTTCGAAATCAATATGCAGCAGAGGCCTTATAAAGAAGATTCGTAATGCGCAGCAGGGGCCTTACCTTCCAATATGGAGCAGAATATTTGTGCTATCATGCGTATTTGCTGTCTCTCTTGATCCCTTCTTCTTTTACGTTGTGGTCATCGATCAGGATAACAAGTGTTTTCAAATAGACAAAACGTTGGCTATTGTTGCTCTTCTTATGCGGTCGATCATGGATGTCATTTTCATGGTGCGTTTAATATGTGAAATCTGTGACGGTGTTCAAAATCCAAATCCAAAAACCCTGCAAAAAGGAGCCCCTTCGACGGTGGAACAAACCAGGGGAAATTCAGATAAGAAAACGAAAATCAGAGAGTTGGCTGATCAAGTTGCCATGAAATTAGCTCAGAAGATGCCGTGGTTATCTGTCTTTACTGTAATGGACTTTTTGGCTCTTCTTCCCCTCCCAAAAGTAAGAGAAATGAACTAAACTGTAATTTTCTCTTTTGTAGCTAGCTGAAATTGATGGAATTCTATGTTCTAAGTTCTAACCCCTTTTTATCTTTTGATCTTCTGCAGCTGCTAATAGGAATTATTTTTTACACAATGAATGGCTCAGGATTTGTGGAACACAAAAACATTCTGAATTTTTTTCTTCTCGGTCAATATTTTCCGAGGATTTATGGAATCAACCTATCGGCCAAGGAATTCAAAATGACTAGTGGGATATGGATTAAGGGTCTATACAACATGTTTCTCTACATTCTTTCCAGCCATGTAAGTTTCACCCTAATTGGCATTCTGTTTTAATACTTTGGTAATTACTAATGTTGGGTTACGGATGCAATTTTTTTTTTTAAATGTTAGAATAATTACCTGGGGTTTTGTGTTTGCATTTTATGGATTTAGGTACGCGGAGCTTTTTGGTACTTTTTTTTCTGTTCAACGAGAGTTAACTTGTTGGCAAGAGGCTTGTGTAAATCATAGTAAAGATCCCAGGGCATGTTTGAATACTTTCAACTACGATAGTCGAAGCACTACTGCAAGAAATATAACATTTCTAAATGAGCATTGTCCGTTAGATACTCCAAATGGTGCTTCATCTCCTTTTAACTTTGGCATATTTCTTGATTCCCTTCAGAATCTATTGGAAGTTGTCCAGTGGTTATTAGGGTTCCTGGTTATTAGGATGGTTTATGCTAACATTGGATAATAAGGGAATTGTCCATGTAGTTTCCTTTTGGGTATTAATGGTTCCCTAGGTGGTTAATGATCCGGTTCTTATGTGATTAGCATCTCTATGTATAGGAGTCTTAGTTGTCAACTCCTTAATTAATGTTGACAACCTCTTTGCTTCGTTTTTAGTTTTTCCCAGCCGGCTATATAGCCTGCTCTCTTTGTAATGATCTCTATGAATGAAAAGAAAACCTTGAAAGTCAACATGGTATCAGAGCAGGAAAAATAACCTGCTTCTGCATTCCTACCATCTGATCGTGTTCATCTTCTGGTATGGCGAACGAAAATTCTTCTTCGTTTGAAGCTGAAAATTCTCAGATACTTTCCTCCTCGAACGTGTCTGAGATGGATGTCAATCCAAATCAACGATTAAGCTCGGTCTTGTTAAACGAGTTTAATTACTTGCCTTGGTTGAGAGCAGTAAGCCTTGCCCTAGGTGGAAGGTCCAAGTTAGGGTTCATAAATGGAAGCATCGAAGTTCCTGATGCTTCCTCACCAACTTATGAAACCTGGCTATGCAAGGATCAGCTAGTTATGTCATGGCTCCTAAATTCCATGGAACGTAAGCTAGCTGAAATATTCAGTTATTCTGAATCATCATTCAAGCTATGGGAGACTGTCAAGGAGATGTATGGCAGTCTGAACAACGCTGCACGTGTGTTCCAATTAAAGAAGGATATTTCCAACCTGCAACAAGAAGGAAAACCCTTTGTTCAACTTCTAGGCAGCATGAAGGGCGTGTGGAATGAGCTGGAAATGTATAGGCCTCATACAACTGAAGTGTTTGTGCTACTAAAAAGGGCAGAAGAAGACAAGATATTCCAACTCTTGTCAAGTTTCAATTCAGAATACGAAGACCTACGAAGCCATATACTCATGAACCCCGAACTACTTTCCTTCACCAGTGTATGTGCAACCATCTAACGTGAAGAAGTACGAAGGAAGGTCATGAACATTGGCTCAAAGACCAATGTAACAGAAGCAAGGGCCTACCTAACCAACGAAAGGAAATACAAGGGGAAAAATCCACACTTGAAGTGCCAACACTGCAACTATACTAGTCATGTTAAGGAAACATGCTGGATTCTACATACAGAATTAAAGCCGGAGTTCATGAAGGATAACAAGGGCATACAAAAGCTGAACCATGCCACACACATAGCCAACAATGCATCTGCCTCAACCTCACATGGGTCTGACACACTTAAGAGCTTCACAGCAAATCCGGTTGCACTCATAAATGAGTTTGCAGTGTACCTTCAAAGCAAGAAAGAAGGGAATAAGAGTGATCAAACGATCATCTTTGAAGATGGAAACTCAACAGCCTTGCTAGGCAAGTTCACTGGCTTCCTGGCAGACACTCAACACATCCCTCGAGATGACATGCAAGGTATCATGACTGCTTTCAAAACTGCTCTTAATGTAAATATGATGCATGATTTTTGATTGTTGATTCGGGTGCCACAGATCATATGACCAATCATGTCTCTAAGTTTCACAAGTTTGAAAAATTTTCAAAACCTTCTCAAGTCTCAACTGCAACTGGTGAGAGTTCCAAAGTTTTAGGCAAGGGAAATATCAACTTAATGTCGGACAAAATTGAGTCAGTAGCCTTATATGTTCCTTCTTTTCCATTTCAACTTCTATATGTGGGAAAAATCACCAATACCTTGAATTGTTTAGCCATCTTCTCTCCTCATAATGTCATTTTTCAGGATTATCTCACCAAGAAGACGATTGGTGAAGGCTTTTACCTAGATGGTCTTTATTACATATCCAAGAGCAATCCCAGGGGGTTTCAAGCCAAGTCCAATCCATCCCAAGATTGTCAATTGTGGCATCAACGTCTAGCTCATCCTTCTCAACCTGTTCTGTCAGCTTTGTTTCCAAACCTAGGGAATGATTTAATTTCGTGTGAAACCTGTCATCTATCTAAGGCCACTAGATTACCTGTTAACTCATCCTCATCTAGGACTAGTAAAGTTTTCGAACTTGTTCACTCAGATGTATGGGGACCAACCTTTGAATCCTTTGATGGTTATAAGTATTATGTAATCTTTATTGATGATTTCTCTAGAGCCACATGGTTATACCTTTTAAAGTCTAAGAGTGAAGTGATGGAAGTATTTAAGGATTTTCACAATATGGTTAAGAACCATTTCTCCTCTTAAATTCAAACTTTAAGATCTGACAATGGCACCAAATACATGTCCCATATCATGTCACAATATTTGAGCAACCATGGTATCATGCATCAAACAAGTTGTGTTGGCACACCTCAACAAAATGGTGTAGCCGAAAGGAAAAATCGTGACATACTGGAAAAAACGAGAGCATTAATGTTACAAATGAATGTACCAAAGAGATTTTGGTCACAATGAGTCATGGCAGCTGTATACATCATCAATAGACTTCCTAGTCGGGTCTTAGAGTTTAAATCTCCCCTTGAAGTCATGAAAGGAAGGAAAATTGACCTTTCTCATTAGGATCTTTGGTTGTGTCTGTTTTGTTCATGTTCAGTCACACCATCGAGATAAATTGGACCCTAGAGCTTACAAATGCATTTTTCTTGGTTATTCATCAACACAAAAAAGATATAAATGTTATGATCCCCAACTGAGAAAAATAATTGTATCCAAAGATGTTCGATTCCATGAAGCTTACCCTTTTTTCAGCAAGTCCCTTGAAACCACAAGTCAGGAGGAGTGTATCTTTGATTTGCTTCCTCTACCAAGAATTAGGACTCCAGATGTTTTCAATGAAAGAGGTTCTAACCATGTCAACAATGATGAATCCTCTACATCACTCACTGAAGTCAACAATGAAGGCACTCATCCAGATGGTTCCGTGCATGATGATGACAACGACAATCAAGAAAATCTGCAAAGTGTGTCTGATAATTTGAACGAAAGTGAGACAACTCTCTCAGTTCCTCGACGCAATCCTCGACGTGATAGACAACCTCCCACAAGGTTTCAAGGTTTTGTCACATATAAACCAAGGCATCCAATCTCCAATTACGTCTCGTATCAAAAGGTGACTCCATCGCATGCTGTCTTCCTTAACAACATTTCAAGTCACAGTGAGCCTTAAAACTTTCATGAGGCTAATAACCAAGTTGTGTGGAAAGAAACAATACGAGATGAACTCAAAGCACTAGACCAACATAACACCTGGAGCATCACCAAACTTCCAAAAGGAAAAAGGGCAGTGGGTTGCAAATGGATCTATAAGAACAAGTTCAATTGAAAGGCATAAAGCCAGGCTGGTGGCTTGAGGATTCACTCAAACATTTGAGGTGGATTACAAAGAAACTTTTGCTCCTGTTGCAAAAATGAACACAATTAGGGTTCTATTGTTTGTTGCCGTCAATAAGGGTTAGTCCATGTACCAAATGGACGTGAAGAACGCCTTTCTACATGGTGACCTTGAAGAAGAGGTCTATATGAGATTGCCACTAGGACACCCTCAAAGCCAGGAACCTGAGTTGGTATGTAAGTTGCACAAGTCGATTTATGGATTGAAGCAATCACCTCGGGCTTGGTATGCTAAACTAAGTTCAGTTCTTCACAGTGTTGGTTTCAAAAGAAGTAATGCAGATTCATCATTATTTGTTCGCAATGGAGCTGGGAGCAAATTAGTTGTGTTGATATATATGGATGACTTAATAATTACAGGTGATAATGCTGCAGAAATCTCCACACTCAAACAGTCACTTCAACAAAGATTTGCGATTAAAGATTTTGGGGTGTTGAAGTATTTTCTTGGAATTGAAATGGCATCTTCTCACAAGGGACTATTTCTTAATCAACGAAAATACGTCATGGACCTACTCAAGAACGCTAATATGAGTGATGCTAAGCCTGCACTTACCCCTCTCGATAGCAAGCTCAAACTTGACTTGGGAGGCACGCCACTCTCGGATATTAGCTCCTATCAGAGGCTTGTTGGTAAGCTGATCTACCTAACAATCACCAGACCGGACATCTCCTGCTTAGTGAGTATTGCCAGTCAGTTCATGCACTCCCCCACCATCGAGCATTTGAACCTTGTAAAGAGGATCTTACGTTACTTAAAAGGGTCTGTTGGTCGTGGCATTCTCATGACAAAGAATGACAACACTCAAATCATGGGGTACTGCGATGCAGATTGGGTAGGCAACGCAATCGATCGCAAGTCCACCACTGGTTATTGTACCTTCGTTGGTGGAAACTTGGTCACGTGGAAGAGCAAAAAATAAAATTTCATCACAAGATCAAGCGCTGAAGCTGAATACCGTGCAATGGCCTCAACCGTGTGTAAGCTGATATGGCTAAAGGGACTTCTATGTGACTTAGGTGGATTCACGACTCAACCAATGACCTTATTCTGTGACAACCAGGCAGCCATGCACATCGCATCAAACCCAGTCTTTCACGAGAGGACGAAGCACATTGAAGTTGACTGTCACTATGTCCGTGAACAAGTCCAGTCGCAGGTGATTCAGACACATTATGTAAAAAGCTCCGATCAGCTGGCCGATATCTTCACCAAACCGTTGGCCTCCCATCAGTTTCAAAGGCTTCTCTCTAAGCTTGGATCCATCAACCCTCTGGATCCAACTTGAGGGGGAGTATTGGAAGTTGTCCAGTGGTTATTAGGGTTCCTGGTTATTAGGATGGTTTATGCTAACATTGGATAATAAGGGAATTGTCCATGTAGTTTCCTTTTGGGTATTAATGGTTCCCTAGGTGGTTAATGATCTGATTCTTATGTGATTAGCATCTCTATGTATAGGAGTCTTAGTTGTCAACTCCTTAATTAATGTTGACAACCTCTTTGCTTCGTTTTTAGTTTTTCCCAGCCAACTATATAGCCTGCTCTCTTTGTAATGATCTCTATGAATGAAAAGAAAACCTTGAAAGTCAACAAAATCAAAACACGGAGCAAATACAGTTTAGAAAGAAGTTCTTTTACTCCTTCTGGTGGGGGTTGCGAAATCTAAGGTTCACATTATAAATATTGACAATCAACAAAATTTAGAAATTTTTGGGGTTATCTAATTCAGTAACATTGTCTGATATGATATCATGTACCTTAATATCTTGCAGTAATTTTGGGACTAATCTGATGACGAGTACATATGTGTTCGAAAACTTGTTTGCGGTTCTCATTTCTGTAATTGGCTTGCTACTGTTTTTATATCTCATTGGAAACGTGCAGGTTGGTATATTCAATCTCTCTGTAGGTACATTAACTTTCAACAATTTTCCCGTGTTTGGGACTGCATGCGGAGATCATTCTTCGAGTATGTTAAGTAATTGTCTGTTTTGTGGCGAGACAGACTTTTATGCAGATGGAAGCTACAAAAACAGAAGAGTTGAGAGAAAAGATTAAGTTGAAGAAGCTAGACGTAAGGACATGGATGTCCAGAAATGAAATCCCTGATTACATGAAGGAAGAAATCTTGAGAAGCATAAAGCGAAAATTGAAACGACACATTGATGCTGATCTCCATCATTTGTTGTTCTATATTCTTCCTGTGAATATCAGAACATATCTGAAATATTTTCTTTGCATGAAGACACTTAAGAAAGTACGTTTCTCAATAACCTCCAGCTCTCACCAGTAATTTATGGTATACATTGTTTAAAAAAAATGACGTTAACATTCATCATTTGAATTACAATAAAGATAAGATTGCACTATAACAACAAATAATAACATTGTTATTACTATAGCTAGGTTAATTGCATCCATTTTCACTGCAATGTGGTTCTGATAATATATGTTTGCGTGCACGCATGCGTTTAGGTAAAAAAACTTGAAGATATGGATGTCAAAGTGTTGACGTTGATATGCAACTATATGAAGCCAGTGAGGTACACTGAGAACAGCTTCGTTTTCAGAATGGGTGATCCACTCGACTGCATGCTGTTCATTATCGAAGGGACAATGTGGACCTACGGGTCGACTGATAGTCAAGCTGGGCAAGGAATCTCATCAATGGACACCAAGCCCCTCGGGAAAGGTGACTTTTATGGGGAAAAGCTTCTCGATTGCGCAACACACTGTTTCACCAAACTTCCAGTCTCAAGCAGACATGTCAAAAGTCAGACAAAAGTAGAAGCATTTGTGCTCATGGCCAAGGACTTGGAAACTGTAGTCTCCAAATACCGGGTAAAGTGGGAGAAAAACGAGAAGAAGGGTCAATTGTTGGAGTCCGTGGCAGCTTCTACCATAGTATCAGCATTCCGTCTTCATCTCCGCAAAAACAAACGTGCACTACAATAGGATACCCTAGCGTTTTAGAAAGCGCGGTGTCAGCCTACAGTAATACTAGCGATTAAGCCTTTTCCATAGCGTTTTTGAAGTGCTATGAATTTTCTTTTATTGCATAAAATTATATGAGTGAATAGATCATATCATAGCATTTGGAAATGCTATAATAAAAATATGTCAAAACTCTTTGTTCTTTCCATAGTTGTGTTTATTAAATGCTACTTCACAATTGATACAGTTGTTACAAATAGACTAAATGATATTCAGTTTACAATTTAAACTTATGTTAAATCATATACAAATTTTAAAACACGACTTCAAAGTATTCAACCTTGATTTAAGATGACTTGCCCGAATTGAAGCTCTGATCTTCTTGAAATATATGAGAGGAATTACCTGCTATTTTCTGTAACATGCCTAAAATTCAAAGCTACAACCACTATTAGACCAACTCCAACAATGGCTTATAACCTAAAATTCTCCTTTCCCCCCCCCCCCCCCCCCCGCCCCCCCCCCCCAAAAACCCACTCCAACCCATGTGCTAAACAAAACCTAAAACCCAAAACTCAAAAGAAGGCCAAATACCGGCCCGTTTTTAGGCCAAAAGTCATTATGGGCCCTATTTGTTGTGAGTGAAACATTGGCTGTGAAGCCCAGTTCCCTTTCCCCGACTCGCCCACGCGCTGCACGCGCGAGGCACTTCAGCCAGCCGACAGCCCCACGTGGGGGTGTTCCCTCAGCAATCAATCCAAAAAGCAGCCCAACGACTACTTTTTATAATCCAACGGTCACGTTTAACTGGGCCGTTGGTTAATCCAACGGTCCAGGTTCAAATTTTTTTTTTTTAGTTTTTATATTTATGTATTTATTGAATCCAACGGCTTAGATCAAATATAATTAAATATAACGGTAAAAAAAAAGATCTAACGGTCAAAATTTAAATCCAACGGCTAGAATAATTAAAAAAAAATTATTTAACTTAAAATTCAACCAAAAACTATATAAATACCTATGTATTTGTTCAAACATCCACACAAAACTCACTTTTCTCCTACAATTCTTCCAATTTTTCTTTATACCATTTATTCTCATTTCCAGAATTTTCAAGATGGCAAAAGAGTATGTTAGAGGTCGTAATTGGACCTTTGACGAAGATATTGCTTTATGTTTGGCATGGATTTCGATTAGCAAAGATGGTGCCGTCGGCACCAATCAAAATAGAAAGGTTTTATGGGGTAAAATCGTTGATAAGTTCCATGAAAACTCCAACGCCGGTCGAAGGGAAGTTGGCGGTGTTTATGATCGGTGGAAGATTATCAACAAAGCGTACATTTTGTGAAAAAGAAGCTTGGAGAGAGCCATGGTTGACATGCCTAGTGGAAGGGGTGCCTCAGAAATTGTGAGTTTATTTGTTGATATTTTAGTTGTCATGTACATAATAGTATTTTGCAAGACAAGAACTACACCAAAAAATCAAGCTTTTAAGTTGCATCATGCTTGGAACATCCTCAAGGATTGTCCGAGGTGGGGAACCGATGCGAACCAACAATGTGGAAGATTATTTCATAATGAAGCCCTACCCCCAAATGATGTCAATGAAGGTGTGAATTTTGCCGACAATGAAGGTGTCGAACAAATGACCCCAACTTCTTCTTTTGCAAGGCCCCCGGGTAGAGATAAGCAAAAGGAAGCAAAAAGAAAAAGGAAGTCCCAAGATCCGACACGTGCACAATTTGCTAGCGAAATGGCAATGATGAATGAAAACCAGTGTCGTCAGCAAGAAGAATCGGCCCAAATGCTTTTGGCCATGAAGGAAGAAGGGGATAGGGAGCAAGAAAGGTGCGAAACTAATTTGATAATAGAGGACCTCGACAAATACACTCCAGAGAGGAAGAGATACTTACGTGGTAAGCAAAAGGAAATTTTACGAAGGAATGCCACAAGAAGTATATTTCAAGATGATGATTCATCTCAAGACTATCACCCAAGTCCATCACCAAGTCAAGATGGTGGATATCATTATTAAGTTTATGTAGTCTATGAGTTTTCGATTGTATTAAGTTTATATGGTTTATTAGTTGTCTATTTTATTTTTTAAGTTTATGTGGTTTATTAAATGTCGTTGGTATTAAGTTTATGTGGTTTATCTTGATTTTCATGTATTGATTTAGTGATTTTTCAAAATATATCGGAATTTAAATATTTTTAGGTTAAAATGTTCATAAAATTAATTTAGGATAGTCTACATAATTTTTTTTTTTTAAAGTTAATTTAAAAAAAAAAAAGCCTTAATTCATTATTTGATAATTTGGGGCTAAAATTTTAGGCCAGAATGGTTGGAGCAGAAAAGTTGTTTCTGGGCTAAAACCTAAATTTTCTGGGCTAAATTTTTTTAGGTTTTAGGTTACCATTGGAGATGGTCTTAAGGGAAGCTTCTTATGGTGAGCCACTTACTAGAGAGATTCTTCAGTGTGTCCGGAACACAGGCACAAACGTCAATTTCTTTATATAAGTGGAGAGACACTTGAAAAAATAAATAAATAAATTCCATCGTATAATAACATATAACGTACCAGTATGTATTCCAGACACATTGAAAAATCTCCACTTACTGATGTGTAAATACTGCCTACACTGTGACATCCCGTCCCAAAATTCATATTAACGTACGTGTGAAATTATGAATTTGCCCCTAGTTCATTTCCGTCATGTTGTTTGGTTGTTTTGTGTGGTGTTGGCATGTGTTGGGCCACACACACACACACACACTCTCCCTCTCCCTCTGTCTCTCTCTCCCGAGTTCCCTTTCTTCCCATTTCCTTTCCCCTCTCACTATTCATGTACGGACACACCCACAAGCACCCTAAACCTTAGCAGATCGAGGGAATCAAGAACATTGTCGAACTCGTGAGGTTGAGAGGAGCACGATCCTACCATTTTCAGGTGAGAATCCTAACGTTTTCACATCGATTCGTGAAGCTCCAATTTGTGTACTGTTCATGCAAAAATTATTCATCACGTTTTTGGGATTTCTAAGCTCGTAGGTAGCTTGGTGGTGTCACGAAGAGTCTCGGAGTGGTTCATTTGGTGAATTTGGACGTCGGGATCGTTGGATGTGGAGTTGGTCGGATTTTGGAGATTTGGACAGGTAAAATCTAGTGGTTTTCAACCCTTAAAAGTTGTATATTTATGTTCTCCTAGTCCTAAGTGTCATTTTGGTGCAAAAATCGTGGAATTTGGACGAGAAATGACCGAGATATCAAGGTGCAGGGACGGATCTACATAGGGTCCTGGAGGTCCCAGGACCCCTCGGCCATCCTAAAATGTTGCTAGAAATTTTCCGGAGGACCCCTCGTACTCGAACACGAGGCCTGTGCAGACTGTGTGTGTTGCTGCAGCAGCAGGTTGCAATTGTTGCAGGTTGCAACGGAGAAGAAGAAAACAGGGGAGAAGAAGAAAACAGGGAAGAAGAAAGAAAACAGGGCATTAAAAAAATTGGTCCAAAACGCAGTGTTTTGGCCCTTTTTTTTTTTTTTTTTTTTTTTGTTAAACCAATGAAATCAACGTTTGAAATTGGTCCACCAAGGCACCAATTACATATTCTTTTTGAAGGGCCATCTTTCCTGTCGTCACTTTCACTTCTCCTTTCCCAATTGGTTGATAAAGTATCATCTTTTTGTGTTGAACATGAAATTGAGGTGCCTAATATGGATGATTTATATGTCATTCAAGGGAAGTCATTGCGTAAGGCTCTAAGAAAGACCAATCATCATCATTACAAAGTGGAGCTCTTTTTCGAGGTCATTGATTTCCAACTTACAGAATTAGATGATCGCTTCGCTGAAGGTAATACCGAATTGCTTATTTGCTTGGCATGCTTGAGTCCGAATGATTCATTTGTAGCTTTTGATAAAGAGAAGCTTATTCGCCTTGCTCATATGTATCCTAAAGATTTCACGGATCGAGATAGATCGGCACTTCAAGATCAACTTGATATTTACATTCATTTTGTGCGTTCTGATAATGATTTTTCTCAATTGCGGGGAATTAATGAGCTTGCTAAGAAAATGGTGGAGAAAGGGTTGCATCGAACATTTGCATATGTATATTTGCTTGTTCAGTTGGCTTTGGTTTTACCGGTTGCAACTGCTTCAGTGGAGAGGGCATTTTCCGCTATGAATATCATTAAGGGTTCACTTCGCAACAAAATGGGAGATCAATGGTTGAGTGACAGCTTAGTTGTTTACATTGAGAAAGATGTTTTTTCATGTATTGGTAATGAAGCTATCATGGAACATTTTCAGACCATGAAACCTCGTCGTGGACGCTTGAATTAGGATTTTATAGCTTGTAATATTGTTATGCAAATGATTTTTGAATAAAATGTATTATATTTAACTTTTCAATGTTATTTTTGTCTATAAATTTTTTAACCTTTACTATTGGGACCCCCCGAGTTTAAAATCCTGGATCCGTCACTGTCAAGGTGGGAAGTTTTTCCAGTTTTCCGGCGCCGGAGCCTCGCCGGAGGTTCGCCGGAGAAGGTGACGGAATATTCCATCAAGTCTGACGGAATATTCTTGACGCCGTTAATGGAATCTGTCAAAACTGACGGAATATTCCTAACAGTGTCAGTTGACGCCGTCAGCGTGCCAGGCACGTGCCTGCGCGTGGCCGGCGCGTGGGGGCGCGTGCGGCGGTGGAAAATTTTTCTAAAATTGTGGGTGTGATCCTGAGGTTGTGTAGGTCACGTTGGTATATTCAATTGTCCATTTTGAGCAATGTATGAGAAGTTATTACGAGAAGTTGGTTATGTGCTTTAAAATTTACGTTTCTGTAGTTGTTTCGCATATAGGTGATACATACCCCGAGGACGAGCGTGCGCACTCGAGGCAGGGGGGCTACGACCCTTCCACATACCAGTGAGTGGGCTTTTGGTTTTCCGTATATACCTATATACTATATTTTCCCAGAAATTGAATAAATGTTTATTAGTTTATGCCATGCATTATATTATCGTCATTCATGCATCGTTGGTTATGTTAGTAGTTGCATATACATATACATATGCATATATGGTGATGTGGACGCACAGGTAAGTGCCAGGTAAGTGGTATTCATGTTTATATTCAGTAGCAGTTTGAGATGCTTAGAGAGCTCATAACCTGCACCCCCGGTGTTAGTGCTCCCGCCCAGAGTAGGGCACAGTCCTTCACGTGATGTTCACCTCCCGCACCACCCGCTCAGCTTGGATCCAAGTTAGGTGCACAGTCCTGTCGTACAGACCACTTTAGGTGGTTCCGACTCGTAGGTGACCCGCGATTATTCGCACAGCCTTCACGTGATCGTAGCACTAGAGCGTATATATATGTTACACCCAGGCCTGTCGTACAGACCGCTTTAGGTGGTTCCGACTCGTGGGCAGGTTCAGTTATTGATTTTGAGATTTGAGCTCTAGATGCAGCCGTACAGGTCACGTTAGGTGACTCCGGCTGCCAGATTACTTGATATTGATATGATTATACCTGAGCACTTGCATATCATCATGAGATTTTGGCATGGCATATTATTGAGCACGTTTGGCATACTCTTGAGCATGTTTCGTATATATATATACGTATATTTATTTTCTGGGAAGTATACAGGTTTTACGGCGAGGGGTTAGAAAGTATTTATAAATGGTTTTCGAAAGCTTTGTTTTTGCCCACTCACGCTTTTGTTTTGCGCCCCTCCAGGTTCTAGTTGCTTAGCAGTTTCGGTGGTTTCCTAGAGGGTTCTTCCGGCTTTTCTGACAGACACTCACCAGCGTAGGGTCACCTTCGGGTGTACTTTTGTCGCAACTTACTTTTGGACTGTTGTAGACTTGCTCTGAATTTGTGTCTCACTTCGCTAGCACTCGTTTTATTACTTTGTATGTTAGTTTTTAATTATTCGTACTTTTATATTACTACTTTATTAGCTTCCGCACGTGCACATGGCTACGTCACCTTCGTGTGACGGCCAGCACGCCCTGATCTCGGTCGGGGTGTGTCAGTTTGGTATCAGAGCTTAGGTTTGGCAGTCCTGTGCTTTTGGTGTGAGTTTTCTAATGGTTTTGGTGTCTTCTGTCAGAATTATGCCGCCTCGTCGGGAACCACGTCGCTCTTCTGAGTCTAGCTTCCCCGATGTTTCTCAGTTGGGGGAAGTTTTTGCTACAGCCCTTCAATCAGTGTTGCGCCCTCCCCAGAGGACTCCTCTGGAGACTATGTATAATCTGAAATTGGATAAGTTTGAGGGTAATGAGGGTCACGAGAGGGCAGAGCGTTGGTTAGAGCACATTGAGAAGACTTTCCGTGTGTTGCACAATCAGGGGAACCTTCCTGTTGAGAGGTGGGTCGAGACGACCTCATGGTTTCTAGGTACGGAGTCTGCAGCCTGGTGGGAATAGGAGCTTCATCGTTTGACTCCAGCCGAGAAGACTGATTGGGACGTTTTCAAGGATTTGTTCAAGAGGAGATTTGTACCCCCTGAGTACATTGACCGTAAGAAACAGGAGTTCACCGAGCTGAGACAACGGAAAATGACGGCTAATGAGTACTATCGCAAGTTTACTGATTTGTCCCGCTACCATCCTGACGTCGCGGGTAATCCAGCAGAGATGCTCCGTCGTTTTCGTTTGGGCACCAGGAAGAGGTGGCGTTCGATGGCGACTACTACACACTGTGAGACCTACCAGGATTTCTACCAGATATTGCTGAGGATTGAGGACTCAGAGAATATGTCGAGCGATAGTGATGAGGAAGAAAAGGACGGCAAGCAGAAGAAAGATGACAAGGGAAAAGGTCAAACGTCGCTCGGGCCCCGTCAGACTCAGAACTTCAAGAGGGGTGGTGTTAGCTCGAGTTCTTCGAGCGGTGGTTTCAGTGCCACTGGTCAGGGACGAGGAGGAAAATTTTCTGGTGGTGCTCGAGGCCAGAGACAGGGTGATGGTGGTCGAGGCAGAGCTCCGATTTGCCGTAGGTGTAACAACCGGCATTTCGGCGAGTGCAGGCGTGGCAGCAGTGGTTGTTTCATGTGTGGGCAGATGGGACATAGAGCTGCAAATTGTCCCCAGGGTCAGCAGCAGAAATCGCAGCAGACTTTTATGCCACCACCTGCGCCGATCCAGCAGATCCAGGGTCCGAGTAGTTATGGCCAGGCAGGTAGAGGTGGTGCCTACCACTACCAGGGTGATGCTGTTCCCTATGCCCCGGGACAGTATCAGTATCACCAGGACCCGTATTCCCAGGGAGGTTATACTCCGTATCCTGGCAGCTATGTGCCTTATCCTCCAGCTTCAGCGGGTGGCTCTCAGTGGTATCAGGGTGGACAATATCAGCATGGTGAGATTGCTACCAGCAGTGCAGGGTCTTCGAGACAGTCGGGTCAGCCCAGTCAGGGGCGTGGTGCTCAGGGACGCGGTGTTCAGGCGAGCAGAGGCCGCGGCGGACGTCAGCAGGGCCAGGGGCGTCTTCACAATATTTCTTTGCAGGATGCCCAGAACAACCCAGACTTGATTATGGATACGTTAAACATTCTTGGTTGTTTTGCTAGAGTCTTAATTGATTGCGGAGCTACACATTCAGTGATTTCTCATACATTTGCTCAAGTGACGCAACCTCGCCCCACACCTCTAGGGTACGACTTAGAGTTCGCTATGTTGGAAATGTGCCCTAAAACCAATCATATGATGATACTTTATGGACATTTCACATGTTAAACTAATCTAGTTTAATATTAAGGGCAAACATTATTGTTTGAGTCGTCTCATATAAATGTTATATGCTTAAACGATAAGTCCAAGGAATATGTGATTGGAAGAATGCGATCTAAAGAAGTTAGATTCATGAGACCATTCTTTCGTTGACACATCCTAAACGTTCCTGATCATAGGATTGTCAATTGGGCATTGACAGTCCGTTAAGATCAGTACGTGCTATGTCTTCTCTCAGGGAGAGTGACTAGTCTCGAGTCATTGGTGTGTGTGACATCAAGACAAGTACGTAGGTGCTCAATAGAGAATGAGTTCACTGAACACGATCAACGAAGAGTTCTCATATTCATGTCACATGAGAACTCCTGGTTGGGATAATGCAAATTAGTCTTTTGACCTGAGGCATCACAGTTGTCTTGTGGTTAGGTCCTTAATCTTTGATTATGTCAAAGTCACTCCATCAGGAGGGTGTCCACGGCATCGTTGGGGTTAAGCCACTTAGCCATGGAGGCAAGTGAATGCGCAACAAGGGATCTCTAACCTTCAAACTGTTTGAGGGAGAATACTCTATGATATGATTAAGAATCTTTGGCCAAAGTATGAATGAGATTTAGGAATGTGTTCCAAATCACATTCAAGGTAATCATATAAGCACAAGACTCACATTGGATAGTAGACATGAATAAACTATCAAACCAAACAATGTGGTCAAGAGTATTGTATTAGAGAAAGACCGTATTGCATTTGTAATCCTAAAACTGAATAGGTTCTCCACCTCTTCTGATTAGCTTGGGTAACCCTGACATGCTGCTAGGCGTCAACCATGGTTTGTGGAAGCCCTAAAAGTGTATTATCACTAACGGGAGAATTGAAAGTAAGTTTCAATTCACAATCGATTTGAAAGAGTTTGAATCGCCCACTGCCTCGCTAAAAGGAACCTAATGGATCGTTCACCGAGTAAGGTAGAGTTTGAAGAAACAACGGAGATGAGTAAGAATAATTAAATGGTTTAATTATTTATCTAAGGCTAGGATTAATTAATATGTTAATTAATCAAACGAATAAGTTCGTTAAAGACCTCGGGTTAGTTTTGGGCCGCAAGGCCCAATGGGATTTGAATGTCAAGCCCATTAACTCAAGTTGTATGACAACTTGAATAAACAAAGGGCTTGAAAGCCCAATAAACCCTATAGGCCGGCCATGTTAGAAGAATAGGGCTTTTGGTCCATTAGGTCACTTATTTGAAGGGACTATATAAAGGACTTTATAGCCTAAAATTCATTAAGGGTTGTTTTTGGGGAAAGGATGAGAACACAAGCTCTCCTTTCTCTCTAAAATTTCGGCCACCTTGGAGGGATCATCTAGCAATCAAACTCCTCCAAGGTCACTCATTTCTTCTTCATTATGCCTTGGTGATGAATCATTAGAGGTTCTCAATTTTGGGAACTTTGGAGAAACTTTTTTCATCCATCCAAATCCATAGATCTAAGATGCAAGGAATGAAGGCCCTCTCTTTGGGTGATTAGCCTTTGTTTAAATACAAAGAGGAATCTACAAAGGTATATATTTCAACTCACTTTGTTTTGAGTTGATTATTGGTTCACCATTTTACTAGGCTTTGAACATTCATGGGTAATGTTTTGTTTTTAAGTGCATGCTAGCATGATTCCGCCTTTAATTTGTTAATTGCATGCTAATGATGTTGCTTAAATGAACATGTCATCTTCCAAAATAATCCTTCAAGACGCTATGCCTAGAGGAGAGAGATGTGTCGTAGATTGTGTGTACCCAGGATGTCCAGTGATTGTAGAGGGTGTTGCTTTGTCAGCTGATCTTATCCCGTTAGATATTGTCGATTTTGATGTGATTCTGGGCACAGATTGGTTGCATTTCTATCATGCCAATATTGATTGTTACGGGAAAGTAGTTACGTTACACCGTCCTGGACTACCTGTGGTTACTTTGGTGGGTGAGTAGAGTGGGGTGAGACACGGCGTTATTTCGGCGTTGCGAGCGAAAAAGTTGTTGTCTAAAGGTTGCCAGGGGTACCTAGCTCATGTGGTGCTAGATGAGGCCGTTCCTGGTAGAGTTGAGGATGTGAGAGTGGTCAGACACTTCCCTGATGTTTTTCCCGAGGATTTACCTGGTTTACCCCCAGATCGAGATGTGGAGTTCACTATCGAGTTGCTTCCAGGTTCTAATCCTATTTCTTTGACTCCTTATCGTATGGCTCCCGCCGAGTTACGGGAATTGAAAGTTCAGTTACAGGAATTGGTGGATAAGGGGTTTATTCAGCCTAGTACTTCGCCTTGGGGCGCTCCGGTGTTGTTTGTGAGGAAGAAAGACGGAACTTTGAGGCTGTGTATTGATTACAGGCAATTGAATCGGGTGACGATTAAAAATCGTTATCCGTTGCCTCGTATCGATGACTTGTTTGATCAACTTCGAGGTACTTGCGTCTTCTCTAAGATAGACTTGAGGTCTGGGTACTATCAGCTAAAGATTAGTAGGGATGATGTTCCTAAGACGGCGTTCAGAACTCGTTACGGTCATTACGAGTTTCTGGTGATGCCATTTGGGTTGACGAATGCACCAGCTGCTTTTATGGATTTAATGAACCGGGTGTTCCAGCCATACTTGGATAGATTTGTTATTGTCTTCATCGACGATATTCTGGTGTATTCTAAGTCCAAAGCGGAGCATGTTCGACATCTTACTTTGGTGTTGAAGAGGTTGAGGGAACACCAGCTATATGCTAAGTTTAGCAAGTGCCAGTTCTGGTTAGATCAAGTTGCGTTCTTAGGGCACATCATTTCTGCTCAGGGTATTTTGGTGGACCCTCAGAAGGTTGCAGCTGTGGAAAGTTGGGAGCAACCGCGAACCGTCACTGAGGTAAGAAGTTTCCTTGGTTTGGCGGGGTATTATCGGAGATTCGTTAAGGATTTTTCGGTGATTGCCTTGCCACTGACGAGGTTAACGAGGAAAGATGTTAAATTTGAGTGGAATGATAAGTGTGAGCAGAGTTTCCAGCGGTTGAAGCATTGTCTCACTCATGCACCTGTTTTGGCACTCCCGGACGATAGTGGTGATTTCGAGGTTTACAGTGATGCTTCCTTGAATGGTCTAGGATGTGTGTTGATGCAACATGGTAGGGTGATTGCTTATGCTTCACGGCAGTTGAAACCCCATGAGTTGAATTACCCTACACATGATTTGGAGTTGGCTGCTATCATCTTTGCGTTGAAGTTGTGGAGACACTATCTTTATGGGGAGAAATGTAGAATCTTTACAAATCACAAGAGTCTTCAGTATCTTTTTACCCAGAAGGAACTTAATCTTCGTCAACGGAGGTGGATGGAGTTGCTCAGCGATTATGACTGCACGATTGATTATCACCCTGGTCGTGCAAACGTAGTGGCTGATGCACTTAGCAGGAAGTCTCAGGGCCGCATCAATGCGTTGTACGCTAGTCATATTCCTCTTTTGGCGGACTTGCGTGCTACAGGAGTGAGGTTAGAAGCAGAAGACCGAGATGTGGCTCTGCTTGCTAATTTTCAAGTTAGGCCAATTCTAGTTGATCGGGTGCTTGAAGCTCAGGTAGCTGACCGGGAGACTCAAGAACTAATTCAAGCTCGAGAACAAGGAAGGAGGAGAGACCTCAGAGTTCGTGATTCGGATGGCATGTTGATGCAAGAGGGTAGAATGTTTGTGCCTAATAATGTAGATTTGAAGAAAGAAATTCTCGATGAAGCATATATCTCGGCTTATGCCATGCATCCTGGAGCTACTAAAATGTATCATACCATTTGACCATTTTATTATTGGCCGGGTATGAAGAGGGAGATAGCCGAGTATGTGAGCAGGTGTGCTGTTTGTCAGCAGGTTAAAGCGGAGAGGAAGAAGCCGTTTGGGTTGTTGCAGCCGCTTCCCGTTCCAGAGTGGAAATGGGAAAATATTACTATGGATTTTGTGTACAAGCTTCCGCGTACACATAATGGCTTTAACGGCATTTGGGTGATCGTTGATCGGCTCACTAAATCGGCACATTTTATTCCAGTGAGGGAGAAGTATTCTTTGGGCCGTTTAGCGGAGCTGTTTATCTCGAAGATTGTGAAGTATCACGGTGTCCCCGTGAGTATTGTTTTGGATCGAGATCCACGTTTTACATCGAAGTTTTGGGTGGCTTTTTAGGAAGCTTTGGGCACGAGATTACTTTACAGTACCGCGTATCATCCACAGACGGACGGATAGTCAGAGAGAACTATTCAGACCTTGGAGGATATGTTGCGAGCTTCGGTGTTGCAGTTTGGTGATGCTTGGCACCAGCGGTTGGATTTGATGGAATTTGCTTACAACAACAGTTTTCATTCGAGTATCGGCATGGCGCCATTTGAGGCATTGTATGGTAGATCTTGTCGCACACCGTTGTGTTGGTCAGAGGTTGGAGAAAGAGTTTTAGTGGGTCGAGAGATTGTTGAGGAGACTACTCAGAATGTTCAGGTGATTAAGTTTAACCTGAAAGCAGCCCAGGACAGGCAGAAGAGTTTAGCAGATCGGCATGCTACGGACAGAGTGTACGAGGTCGGAGATTGGGTATTTCTGAAGCTTTCACCGTGGAGAGGTGTCATGCGGTTTGGAAAGAAGGGGAAGTTGAGTCCCAGGTACATTGGACCGTACGTGGTCACGGAGCGAGTTGGTGAGGTAGCTTACAGGTTGGAGTTGCCTCCGGAGCTGGCTAGAGTGCATAACGTTTTTCACGTGTCTATGCTCCGACATTATGTCGCTGATCCGTCTCATGTGATACCTCCTCAACCGTTAGAGATTAATCCAGATTTGACGTATGACGAGGAACCGGTGACGATCATCGACTGGAAGGAGAAGGTTCTGAGGAACAAGGCGGTGAACTTAGTGAAAGTTTTGTGGAGGAATCATTCAGTCGAGGAAGCTACGTGGGAGACAGAAGATCGGATGAGGGATTTGTATCCTCGATTGTTCTTTGACCACTAGGGGTTTCTATTCGATTGTTTTGAATTTCGGGATGAAATTCTATTAAGGTGGGTAGGTTGTGACATCCCGTCCCAAAATTCATATTAACGTACGTGTGAAATTACGAATTTGCCCCTAGTTCATTTCCGTCATGTTGTTTGGTTGTTTTGTGTGGTGTTGGCATGTGTTGGGCCACACACACACACACACACTCTCCCTCTCCCTCTGTTTTCTCCCTGTCTCTCTCTCCCGAGTTCCCTTTCTTCCCATTTCCTTTCCCCTCTCACTATTCATGTACGGACACACCCACAAGCACCCTAAACCTTAGCAGATTGAGGGAATCAAGAACATTGTCGAACTCGTGAGGTTGAGAGGAGCACGATCGTACCATTTTCAGGTGAGAATCCTAACGTTTTCACGTCGATTCGTGAAGCTCCAATTTGTGTACTGTTCATGCAAAAATTATTCATCACGTTTTTGGGATTTCTAAGCTCGTAGGTAGCTTGGTGGTGTCACGAAGAGTCTCGGAGTGGTTCATTTGGTGAATTTGGACGTCAGGATCGTTGGATGTGGAGTTGGCCGGATTTTGGAGATTTGGACAGGTAAAATCTAGTGGTTTTCAACCCTTAAAAGTTGTATATTTATGTTCTCCTAGTCCTAAGTGTCATTTTGGTGCAAAAATCGTGGAATTTGGACGAGAAATGACCGAGATATCAAGGTGGGAAGTTTTTCCAGTTTTCCGGCGCCGGAGCCTCGCCGGAGGTTCGCCGGAGAAGGTGACGGAATATTCCTGACGCCGTTAATGAAATCTGTCAACACTGACGGAATATTCTTAACGGCGTCAGTTGATGCCGTCAGCGTGCCTGCACGTGGCCGGCGCGTGGGGGCGCGTGCGGCGGTGGAAATTTTTCTAAAATTGTGGGTGTGATCCTGAGGTTGTGTAGGTCACGTTGGTATATTCAATTGTCCATTTTGAGCAATGTATGAGAAGTTATTACGAGAAGTTGGTTATGTGCTTTAAAATTTACGTTTCTGTAGTTGTTTCGCATATAGGTGATACATACCCCGAGGACGAGCGTGCGCACTCGAGGCAGGGGGCTACGACCCTTCCACATACCAGTGAGTGGGCTTTTGGTTTTCCGTATATACCTATATACTATATTTTCCCAGAAATTGAATAAATGTTTATTAGTTTATGCCATGCATTATATTATCGTCATTCATGCATCGTTGGTTATGTTAGTAGTTGCATATACATATACATATGCATATATGGTGCTGTGGACGCACAGGTAAGTGCCAGGTAAGTGGTATTCATGTTTATATTCAGTAGCAGTTTGAGATGCTTAGAGAGCTCATAACCTGCACCCCCGGTGTTAGTGCTCCCGCCCAGAGTAGGGCACAATCCTTCACGTGATGTTCACCTCCCGCACCACCCGCTCAGCTTGGATCCAAGTTAGGTGCACAGTCCTGTCGTACAGACCACTTTAGGTGGTTCCGACTCGTAGGTGACCCGCGATTATTCGCACAGCCTTCACGTGATCGTAGCACTAGAGCGTATATATATGTTACACCCAGGCCTGTCGTACAGACCACTTTAGGTGGTTCCGACTCGTGGGCAGGTTCAGTTATTGATTTTGAGATTTGAGCTCTAGATGCAGCCGTACAGGTCACGTTAGGTGACTCCGGCTGCCAGATTACTTGATATTGATATGATTATACCTGAGCACTTGCATATCATCATGAGATTTTGGCATGGCATATTATTGAGCACGTTTGGCATACTCTTGAGCATGTTTCGTATATATATATACGTATATTTATTTTCTGGGAAGTATACAGGTTTTACGGCGAGGGGTTAGAAAGTATTTATAAATGGTTTTCGAAAGCTTTGTTTTTGCCCACTCACGCTTTTGTTTTGCGCCCCTCCAGGTTCTAGTTGCTTAGCAGTTTCGGTGGTTTCCTAGAGGGTTCTTCCGGCTTTTCTGACAGACACTCACCAGCGTAGGGTCACCTTCGGGTGTACTTTTGTCGCAACTTACTTTTGGACTGTTGTAGACTTGCTCTGAATTTGTGTCTCACTTCGCTAGCACTCGTTTTATTACTTTGTATGTTAGTTTTTAATTATTCGTACTTTTATATTACTACTTTATTAGCTTCCGCACGTGCACATGGCTACGTCACCTTCGTGTGACGGCCAGCACACCCTGATCTCGGTCGGGGTGTGTCATACACGCTATTGTGGCACAACCACTTTCCACTTTGTCTCTAAGCCATGCTCACATTCAAAAATCTGCACAGACAAAAACAAAAACACATTAAGTGATAGCTGATTAAAATCATGAATCCAGGCAGTAAATTCCAATTCTCTTCATTCAACTGAATTAATTACAATGCAGCTAATTTACATACTTGAAGATATATATATATATATATATATATATATATATATATGTGTGTGTGTGTGTGTGTGTGCGTGTGTGTGTGGAATCCTTTAAGGGAAGGGATCTTCATTTTTTTTTTTTATAAAAATGGGGATTAGTTGTGGGGTCCACACCACGTGTAATTATAACGATCTGAACCGTCTATTTTTCAAGTTATATCTCATAGATCATCCTTGCAACATATTAGCCAAATCGGAAATATTGGGATATGGGCTAAGGGATTCATTATATATATCGAATTTACCTATTGGCCAAGGAATTCAAAAGGACTAATGGGATATGGGCTAAGGGTTTATATACAATTTGTTTCTCTACATTCTTGTCAGTTATGTAAGTTTCACCTCAATTGTCATCTATTTTAATACTTTGGTAACTACTAATATTGGATTATGGATGCAGTTTTATTGAATTGTTAGTGGGGTTTTGTGTTTGCATGTTATGAATTTAGTTACAACTTGAACTGAGTTGTTTGTGATTAAGATTTGGTTTCAATTAAACTGTGCCATTAGCCACTCTCTCTCTCTCTCTCTCAAAAACCAACCACATTTTATCTTTCACCATCAGGTTATTTAGCAGGGTTCTTACAGCCTACAAGGCTTTGGACTACTAGCTCTTCTAAATACTAATCAGGGTCATTGTTATCCCAAATTATGGTTTGCACCAGACCAGCTATAGATCTGGAGAGTCTAACAGAGCAATCAAACGTGTTAGTTCTTCTTTAGAATATTAATACTGCATTCTTTTTTCTTTTTAAGAAAGAATTTATTGAAGTCCCTTCTTAAGAGGGATCCCGCCCCACTGTTGACGGGACCACCTATACCATATAGCAATGTGGGAATTGCAATTGTACTATGGCTATGCTATCCCGCTCCATGAACAGGAAATCTCTGCTAAGAAGCTGGTTGTATCTCGAATGTTGTAGCTTCAGCTTATGATTCTGATTCTCTTGTTAGTTTGTTGTATATTTTTCAGTAGGAAAACTTTTGACTATTTGTAATCAACTGGAGCCACTGTGGAACAAGATAATTACAATGTCATGTGTGGTTGTTGTGATAATCGATCATTTGTTCTATTAAATTCCAATGATCGATCAGCATAACAAGTGTCTTGAAATGGACAAACAGTTAAAGGATATTCCACGTGCATGCTTGCAATCATATATAATCAATTTAGTTACCTTACTGATAGGCATCAATCTTACCTACAGTTTCTAGTTTCGACCCCAAAAAAACTACCTACAAGATAGAATAATAAGCAAATCAATGGCGTCATTGATAATTGTTCAGAAAATAAATGGTATGCTATTCTTATTATATTTTTTAACACAAAATTATTTTTTTAATATTTGAATTATAACAATGTAGTGTATGATGTGATTGGCAATATTTACCTAAGATGTCACCACATCGCTATTATTTCAAGTCAATTATATGTTTGAAACTTTTACATAACTCTTTATTAATAGTTTAGAATATCGCTACAATGATATCGTCATTCTATAAAAATTCAAGTCAATGTTTATTACACTATTCCGTAGGCTGAACAGAACCAGCGCCACTTTTAAATCCAACTTCTAGTTTTGAAATGTTTGGGTTCCATTCGTTCATGTCCATCTCACGTGAAAGAGTTGTGGGTTTTTTTTTATTGATAAAAGGCAAGCCCAAAACCATTTAATCAAGTAAATAATCAAGAGGATTTTTTTTGACAAATATTATGATAATCCATATTATACTCAATTAAATTATAAGGGGAGGTGTCTATGAGAATTGGTTGAGTTGGTAAAGATCATTTTTTTTTACTATGTGTAAAAACTAAAAGGTACTAAGCCTCATCTATAAATCCTCAAAAAGGCATGTGCTATGTCCTCCTCCTCTTAGGATGGGGTAACCTTCCTTCCGCCAAAAATTTTTTTCATCAAAATATAAATGACAAGGAGAGGCATTTGAGCACGAAACCTGATGTAGGAACTGGAATAATCTAAAGAATTCAGAATTTTCATTACTTTCTCATGTCTGTACGTTTTGATTAACTTTTTAATCATACGTTGACGACTTGACTTCGTGGATACCAAACAAAAGCTAAACCAATTATCCATATAAGTTGACGATTGACTTTTGCTTTTGGAAACATTTGACAGCTTGACTTAGATAGTTATTGTATCGTTATCTGTGGCTAGCGCCTGGCAATAGCAGAGTGTGAAACCAAACGATCATACAAGTGAATATTTTTTTGGATAATGTTCGTCTCTTTAAGAGTACTTGTCTCTCACTTATGATTAATGAATATTTACTTTCTGACTTTCATAACCAAAATCATCCATTTTCTTTGTTATCATTATATATCTATAAAAAAAAAATGAATTATTATTAGCACTCTAAAAATCTCATTTGGTATTCCAAACTTTCTATTATTAGAAAGAAAAATACACTTGTGAGGGAGTGTAGAATTAGATTTTTGGAGTGCTAATAACAATTCCCATAAAAAAATCATTCAATTTGGATATTGTTTAGTCTTCTCTACATGTTAAACTAATCAACGATTTTGGTAACAAATAGCATCCTCTGGAAGAACTATTCACTTATTTTATGCATATGACTAACCAAAGTATTTCCAAGTTGATTTTTTTACATATATGATCTTTAAATGTGATAAAGAGAATGAACGATTCTGAATTTGATATTTCGACAATAAATGTTCGTTAACCACAAAATGGAAGGACAAGTAAATCCCTCATAAAAGACACAAGCGTAATCTATATTTTTTTATGTACATTTTGATGTTGTTGGTCTCTTTTGGAGAAAATTTTGCTTAGCTTTTCCCACAGGTGAGAATTTTATCACTAAAAGAATCTCATATGTTTTCTTGTGCAGCCAACTGCCTACATTGTACATATTAATACACCAAGACAGAAATTCTTTGTGTGAAATGAGTTCACTTCGTTGTTTCTTGCTCTTTGCCTTTATTCTTTGCCTCTCTTCTTTCCTCTTTGTTCTTTATACTTTGTTCTTTGTTGTCTGTCTTCTTTGTTCTTTCATTCTTTGTTCTCTGTCTTCTTTGTTCTTTGCTCTTTGTCTTCGTTGTTTCTTGCTCTTTGCCTTTATTCTTTGCCTCTCTTCTTTCCTCTTTGTTCTTTATACTTTGTTCTTTGTTGTCTGTCTTCTTTGTTCTTTCATTCTTTGTTCTCTGTCTTCTTTGTTCTTTGCTCTTTGTCTTTGTTTTTTGGCTTTTCCCACATGCGTGTGAGACAAATATATTTTATTCTTTAAAAGATGTAACTGAGGATCGGTAGAAAGATATAGAGATATGAAAAAATATTTGCACATGATCTTTATAGATTTGGAAAAAGCGTATGATAGGGTTCTAAGAAACATTATTTAGAAGATTTTAGAGAAGAAAGGAGTATGAGTAGCATATATCTAAGCTATAAAGGATACGTATGATGGAGTATAAGAACTGCCCTAAGAACTCATGAAGGACAAAGCGAAAGCTTCCCCACAACGGCAGGGTAACATCAAAGCACATCTTTAAGTCCTTACCTTTTTACATTGGTAAATGATGATTTAACGGGACACAATAGCAGAGCTAGGAATTTTTTACTGGATGGGCTAGCTTAAAAATTTAAATCTTTATAAATAAAGAAACTTGATACCTTATTTTTCATAGTATCAGCTAGCTTAAAAAATTTACAAGGTGAGCCAAAAATTTTTGTAATTAAACAAATACGTGTTAAAATTAAACAAATCCAAACTTGTACATGTACAAGAAGTGATGAGAAAAATAATGTAAGAAAAAGAGATGGTTTGCAAACTGTATTATATAATTTTATATAGTTAAACCTAGAGAATTCGAATTAGTGACTAAATATTTGGTTGGCTACATTCGAAAATCAATCAAAATTACATGTAAAATTTTATTTTTCACCACAAGCTACCTGGGCTACAGCCCAGGGCAGCCCTTAACTTGGCTCCGCCAGTGACAGGACATATTCTAGATGATATTCCTTGATATATGCTTTTCGCGGACGATATAGTATTGATAGATGAAACTCAGGAAGAAGTAAATGTGAAGCTTAACCTTTGAAGAGAAGTGTTGAAATCTAAAGGTTTTCGACTGAGTCGATCGAAGACAAATTATATGAAGTGCAAGTTCAATGCGAACGAAGACTCAAATGAGTTAGGGGTGAAGATTGAAGATTAGAAAGTACCAAAGAGTGGCCGTTTTCACTACCGGGGATCTATCTTGCAAAAAAAACGGAGAGTTGGATAGAGATCTCAACCATAGAATATAAACTAAATGGATGAAGTGAAAGAATGCATCGAGTGTGTTGTGTAATCATCATATGATGCTTTGTGGCACGGAATGAATGTAGTTGAGATGAGAATGCTTCGTTGGATGTGTGGGCACACGAGAAATGATAACATTAGAAATGAGGATATTTGAGGTAAAGTAGGAGTAGCCAAAATTGAAGGAAAGATGAGAGGAAATTGGTTATAATAGTTTGGACATGTGAAACGAAAGCTACTCATGCTCTGGTTAAAAAATGTGATTATGAGACAGAGGTTCAGGTCCAAAAGGGTAGAGGAAGACCTAGGAAGATTTTGGAAGAGACTCTTAAGAAAAACCTTGGAATACTTGCCTTTAACGGATGACGTGACATAGAACCGAGCGCAATAGCGTTCTAGAATTCATACAGCCGACTTTACTTAGTTGAAAAGGCTTAGTTGTTATTGTTGTTGTTTTCAATCTTAGTTGTTGTTGTTGTTGTTGTTTTCAATCATATAATCTAATAAACTACTTTTTGAGTTTTTTTTTATGAAAATGGACATTATATTATTGGTTTAAAAAATGGCACGCCTTAAATTGGCATTTGAGTCCAAATATCAATTCATAATCGATTAGCAATTTATGTTGCATGACTTAACATGATTTTCTATTGCCAGTTAGTATTACGGTCTAGTGGTATTCCTTTTCACTTATAACTGATAGATCTTAGGTTCGATTCGAATGTGAAGTTGAACCACATCATTTTGGCAAGCCCATTGTAAGGCTTAGCCCACTCCCTCACCCCTTAACGTAGATAATATCGTTTTTTCAATAAATAAAAAAACACGAGTTTGTTGTAGGCATAATTTACTGAACAATTATAAAGGCCATAAAGAGAGAGAAAAAAGTGCAGCAATAGTAGAGAGAAGAGAGAGATGTGTATTATTCCACCTCTTTGTGCCTTTATTTATAGTAGTAGGGAAGGTTAATTCCTTACCCTTTAGGATTACAGCATTTAACAGGTAATCTACTCCTAATAGGAATATAAGATACATTCCCATATCTACTAGGATTTACATAATCATATTCCTAATCTAATAGGACTGCAACACTCCCCCTTAAGTGTGTAAATACTTAAGTAAATGATGCATCATGTCTTTAGTGATGAAGCAAGTACAGTTGATGAAGTCTTCGGCACAATGAGCGAATACGAGTCTTAAATCAACGGAAGAATGCATAAAAAGGTAAAACTCACAAAAACCTTGCTATGGTAAAACCCAAGGTAGGAGAAAAACTCATGACTAATGAGAAAAATGAGAAGTTGTATTAAGTCAAAACTATACGTCTTTTGGACGTAAGTAGAATAGCTCACAAGGGTATGATCAGCCCAGGATGGGTGCCTCGTTAAAACCTAGTTAGGTAGCAAAAACCCAGTGGAAAAAATGCTCCTAATCATAAGGAAAAAGAGTATATTAAGATCAAATGAGTATACTTCTGGATACTCCCCTCTGAGTTTGACATAACTTCCAAATGAGAACTACAAGCATTGCATACAAATAGTGAGGCATACCAATTCCTTAGACAAGTTTCTAGAAGGTTGACTTCGTTAGTGACGTCGTGTAGAGGTCGGCAAGGTTGTTTGGGATCGGTTTGCATGACTTCAATCTCCTGATATTTTGTTGATGTAGATGTAGACGCAATATATCTTGGCGTTGACTTCATTGATGTATCATAGCTTGGTCGAGTTGATACATGCGGCATAATCTTCATGGATCGTCGTTGGGACTCAACGATGGATGAAAACACAGCAAGTACTTTGAATATGCTCAACAAGAACTCCTAACCGTGTCTTACTTGTGGCGTAATGAAGTGAGGTGAATCTTGGAACGATTCGAAGATTTCGCAACTAAGGTCATATCATAGACCTCCAAGATATTGTGATATCCCTAACGTTAAAGACATAACCATTTGGTAAGGAATTTTGACCTGAATTGTAATTTCGGTTGTCCAATCAGTTCTACGTTGTCACTTAATCAACGAAACACAGTTCGATGTCATCGTTTTCATTTATGTCGGAAGCTACCATATAAGTGAAAACATCATCAATGATAATCTCATTTCAATTCCATTTAGCTCATCCAAACTAGTCTACTGGACCAAGGACTTCAAGTCTTGGGAGTAATCCGAATTAATCTCATGAGATTGAAATGATTTGAGATAGCAATTAAATATGGATTCGTTGTTGTGTCGTGTCGTGTCTTCCTCTTATAAGGAAGTGAATCATTCGAACCAAGTAATCTGTAGTGTTCCAGGTCAAGATAGATTGATTGGCTATCCGCTAGTGTACCGAACGGTCCGACAGGGACTTCCAAACCGTCCAACAGGGGCGGCACACTCTCCAAGGATGTTAACTCGACGTCCTTTGAGTACGTCTATCCTTGTAGGCATGTTTACAGTTGGTATATGATCTCATCACTTTAGCTAGATCAGAAGAATGCATTTGGAGCAACATTCTAAAAATTAGAATTCATCACACTTGCTTATCATACTTGTGCGGTATGGGGATTAAGTTGAGACATAGTGGGCAAGATCTACACAACTTCGCGCCGTTCTACAGGAACGTTGACGTTCGTATCTCCCTTTAACGGCGGGAAGACTTTCTCATTAAAGTAACAACCCGTAAATAAGTGGTAAAGAGATCGCATGCAAGGGCTCAAAGAGAGCTAGTGTGAAGGAGAATCATAGTCGACAAAGATTCACATCCTTCTTTGAGGACCCAGGTTGGTACGTTGCGGCGACGCAATTTGGCTCATGGAATGCACACCTAAATGTGTAAATACGAAAATTGTCAGGTTCGTACCCAGTAACCAACTGTAACGTCATATAGGTTGGGTGACAATGGGCCTCAAGGCAGACCAACATAACTGCGTACAAGATTGCATAGCCCTAGGCAGAAACCAAAAACTTGGTATGTTTACCAAAATCCGGATGACCATTTAATTTGTCCTTTATGATCACTAGGCGAGGCTATTTAGGGTGAACATGGGAATTCGATGTTCAATTATAAACCTAAAATACATGCAATACTTTATCGAAAATGGTCATGAGGTTTAGTAGCAATGTGTATGGACAAACATGTGACCAGTTTGTCGATTCATCAACTAAAACCATAAGTATTTATATGGTCCGTATTTTGGTTGGATTAGTCCAGATATATTCCCTTGAATCCACTATGAAAAGAGAGTCGTTTCGTATCTTTGCAAGGAATGATATAGAAAATCAATTTCTCTAATGAACATGCTTGGCAAAGTGTGCTTGTTAGCACAAGATCCTTACTTCGAGTAAGAAGATGCATTGTAGCATCATTATTCGACCTAAGTGTCCCAAAAGGTCGTGCCAAAGCAAGTAAACTGCTCAAATCACCTAGCTCCAGGCCGGCCACATGTGGTGTGTTTCCAGTTGGGAGACAACCCATTGGCCCCAAATCAAAGCTTCATGCTCATTTTTGGAGGTGGTGCAAAGATATTTCACTTTATTTTCTTCAGTGGTTTCATTTATGATCATTGTTCTCTCAAATATCCTTAAAAACTCAACGCCAGGGAGAATTTAAGGTCCCTTAAATGGTAATTCAATATCATTCCTACAACGGGAAGTGTGCCAATGCTCTTAATCAGATTGGATAGACCTGAAGTCGTTGTTAGAGATGTGATTTAAGTGTAAAGTTAGTGTGCGTGGTACGTATTCATCCAGACAACTAACTTTCTCACATTTCTACCCAATCACGTGTTTAATTGAATTGGTCACATGTATTAAGAAACATGATTCAATTAACTTATATTCAAGGACAATATCAATAAGATTATCCGTAAGTAAAACAATCACCAAACTTGAATCCAAAAACCTGAAAAAATGTTCACAAAGTAAATGGTTTACTAAGGGGATTTAGCCAACAAGGCCATCCATGTCAAAATTCTGCTCTTCCAACAATGTTTGGTGGAGCAAAATTAGTCTTACATATTGACTACTAGAATGGTACTCCTCAACAACATTGGTAAGGGCACGAACAGGTGCATAACCAATGATCTATTCCATCAAGACAGAAGTAGATTTTGCAGTACTTACGTCATATTAAAGGACATAGGTCATATAAAATGGATTTGGATCCTCTCCTGAGCTAATGGAGAGGATCTTCTTGACCAATCATCATAGGTCGTTGGATTTTTATCCAACGGTTACAATCATTATAACTTTAAAGGGACCCTCTGTTTGTAACCGTTAGATAAAAATTCAACGGTCCATGATAATTAGTAATGAAAATCCTCTCCATTAGCTCAGGAGAGGATCCAAATCCATATAAAATGGAAAACTTGAATTCAGTTCTCTTATAAAAGAGAACGGCGATGCAGCTAGCAGCTTCAGTTTCTGCCACTCAACTCAAATGCTAGCTCTCTGCATGCTATTCTCTCTCCACCTTCTAAACTGAAAACCTCATCGTGGCTATTTAAGCAATCTTATTACTGATTGCCAGGGTCATTGAGTACATATATATTTGAGTTATTAATTATGGCTGGAAACGTCAAGGGAGTATCTTCAGACGTGGAGAACCCGGCAGCAGAGAAAAAAGACAGGTTCTTACACTCTCTCTCCCTCTCTCTTTTAAGCATTCTAATTCAGAAGAGATTCTTTCCGGATCCCTTCCATCTTTTAAAAAAAAAAAAAAAATCACTTAATATTACGGTTTAGTGGTATTCCTCTTTACTTGTAAGTGAGAAATCTTAGGTTCGATTTTCGTCAAATGAGAATTTGAACCATATTATTACTAGTTCATTGTGAAACTAAACTCATCCCATAATATCGATTGTTAAAAAAAATAAAGAAAAAAAATCAAAACACCCAAAACGGTGTGAACAGCGCCAAAAACAATACAACGTCGAAGAGCCGGCAGCGAGGCGACGGAACTTGACCTACTTGTAGGAGTGGATTTCATTGAAAACCTTTAACAAAAACAAATTCTTTCTATCGACTCAACGATGCCGTTTCATTTCTCCAAGTGAAACGTTGCGTCACATTTAACAAAGACAAACTCTTTCTCTTTTATCTAAAGTATCTATTAATTAATAGAGTTTTTTTTGCCAACCAAAATTCAAAAAAAAAAAAAAAAAAAAAAAAGTTTTTTGAAGAAAAAATTCTAAGAAAATTAGTATTATACCCTTATGTGTTTAACCCAAAAACAAAAACAAAAAGATCAGGGAAAAAAAAATTATGGCCATTAAAATAAAATCTTGCAAAAAAAAAAAAAAATTGTTATTTTTATTATTTGCTCACCCACATATCATCAAACAATATCTTAATTTAAAAATAAATAAATAAAAACCTCACCACAGACTCTTCCCCTCCAACTTCTCTCTTCCGTATATATTCTTTTTAAATCTTTTATATTTATGGGATTGGCTACAAATATATATAATCACATTAGGGTAATTTTATTTAGGAGTAATACTATATTTACCATTTGCCACTTAGTACTACGGTCTAATAGTATTCATCTTCGCTGGTAAGTAAAAGGTTTTAGGTTCGAATCTCGTGGATGGCGAATTCGATACCAAATTAGGTTGCCCATTGTGTGGCTTAGCCGAACTCCCCCTCCTCTTAGTGTAAAAAATATCGTTGTACTAAAAAAAATAAATAAAAAAAATAAAATACTACATTTACCACCTAATTGTACCATCTCTTTAATAAAGGTAGGGCCCGTCAACGCATGTGTATACTATCTCTATGAGAAAAATAGTACAATTGAAGGTCACCCTCCCCCTTTAATATAGATAATATCGTTTGTTAAAAAAAATTAAGGTAGTAAGAGTTGTTTTTTTTGTTTATTTAGATCCAACTATTCTCTTTTTTCACACGTACTTTCTTTTTTGTAAGTATTATACTTCCAATTCTCCCTATTGAAAAATTAAAGAAGTAAAATGGGTTTGCACGTGGAAATTGTTTTTCTTTTCACCCCAAGAGACTATAGAAAATATATTCTGAATTATTTTATTCATAGCATACAAGCCAATATTTATAGAATGTATATGCTTGGTGTACAAGTATGGATCTCATTCTATACAGGAATATAATCAGAATTAGATTATAACATTAATTCTTAATCTTAGGAGATACAGTTGACTTTGAGATGACTCATTCTCTAACATCCCCGCAAATTGGACGCCGAAAGGAGACAAGTTTGGACCGGAGAAGAGGAAATTGCGGCTTATAAAGACATTTGGTCAATAGTTCAGGAACAATATGATAATCAGACTTAATATGCTCTATGCGAGCATGAAAAGCCAGATTGGCTGCCATGTAAGTAGCACTGAGATTATCACATAAAAGAGAAGTAGGCAAAGAGACCACACACCAAAGTTCACGGAGTAAGTAGGAGACCCAGAGGGATTCAAAATAGGTGTATATGCAGGATAAGCCTATAACATAGAGAGAATATGTGTATACCGGAGAAGATGAAGAATCTGGAGAAGGTCATCTTGTTCAGAATCCAATGGAAGGTCCTTTTGTAGAGAATTAAGATTAGAGTTCTTTCATCTGAGAATCAGAGAGAAGTCCTTCAGTTGTGAATGACTGATTCATCGATCAGAAGAACCTTGATAAATACCTGGTAGAGTATTTATAGAAACCTTGAGAGTCCTTGTACGGATGGTAGTCCTAATTAAATTAGTAGACTATTTAGGAGAGAATCTAAGATCAGATATCCAATACTCCTAGGATTACGTTGCCTAATCCACAAGATCTCCTAATTTGACTTGAGTTACGGTTTTCTTACTTAGGAGACAAGTAATATTTTCAATGGGCTTAAGCTTAGTGTGTCAGGCTAAGATTGTCGGACTATACTTCATGGGCTATGGGTATTAAGGATGTTGAGAATGTAGATCCCCAAGCCATACGACACCACGTAGAAGCGAGGACCCGAGAAAGCTTTACAATAAAAAAGGTAAGGGGGGAGGAGGAGAGGGATTGAGCGTAGGAAGGAAAGAGAAAGATAGAGAGAACGGCTGGTTGTAAATTAGGGTTGAGGTAAATTTTGTTGTTGTCGTGATCTAGAGAGAACAGAGAGTGGGAGAAGAGATCGGCAAATACCATGGTTGCTTTGGGTTGTTGGCAGTGAGAAAGGAAAGAAATCTGGAAGAAGCAGAGAGAAAAAGTAGGAGTGAATTGAGTGAAATATGAATAGTAGCGGATGCTGAAAATATCTTGTAGGGTTTGATAACTTTGTATTTTATATGGATGTGAAAATATATGTGGAATAATGCTATTAAATGTATGCAAAACTATTTTTGACAAAAAAAAAAAAAAAAAAAAAAAAAAAAGGGAGAGCAAAACTGAATCCTAAGTTAAAAAAACAAAACAATATGATTTTGGTGTCAAAATTTTTACAGTTAACACCAATGAATAGTGTTGAAAAGGGTTTAAGGTACCAAATTCAAACAATAGTGACACATACATTTACAAAGCCACTGATAGAATGGTGCCCCCAAATTGGTGCCCTATAGCACATTTTCTAGTAGTGTTCCGGTTCTTCTTGTCATCCACGGTGCCACATGTCATGCTCTAAAAAAATTATGATCCCACAATCAACGCTTCCACGTTATTGTTTGTCTCAATAGTTCCTCAACTTCTTGATGGTCAAGGACAACTTCACATCTTAGACCTATTTCAATTGGGGAATAAGACATCCATTGGCGAGTAAGACATCCATTGGCGAGTTCTATGCTCCAACGCTGGCAAGTGGTTGGTTGGGGTTCAGATGGGGCCCAAACGACCTTAAGGTTTTGTTCCTCCTCCATTCTACTCATGTTTCACACCTCACACAGATTCAACAACATATCACAATATTCGAAACACCTAAACACAATATAATTTGGAAAATAAACAGGTGCATGCTTGACCATCATCATGTGATTCACCAGCGTCATGAGCCAAATGATGAATCGTGTAGAATACGGGGCTTGAACGACCCTAACTACTGTCTAACCTGTGGTGGTATTCAACTATTCAAATGAATTATATTTGACTGTCAGATATTGATTATATTAAATACATATAAGTATTGTAGCCAACCATGTAAAATTATTGTTGAATTATTATTAAGGGACTACTTTTGGCACTCCACGAATATAATTGTGTACTCCTCATAAGAGTATTATATATATACATGTTGATTATATTAAATACATATAAGTATTGTAGTCAATCCCGTAAGATTATTGTTGAATTATTATTAAGGGACTACTTTTGGCACTCCACGAATATAATTGTGCACTCCTCATAAGAGTATTATATATATATATATATATATATATATATATATATATATATAATTTGGAGTGCAATTTTTGAAATGTTAATAACAATTCTTTTATTATTCATTATTGTTTTACATTATGCAAGGATGGATACTTGTTTTAGCGAAGAATGTCTGAAATATACCTAATAGCTGCTAGAACCAGATTTATATCTGATTTTATCTTGTTTAATTTGTTGGATCGAGGGGCTCATATTAGGGTTTAGGGTGAACGCATATGAATTTAATTTGTTGTTTGTTGCGTGTTTCCCGATTAATGGATGGACGTTCGAAATCAATGTGCAGCAGGGGCCTTACCTTGATAAAGGAGATTTGTAATGTGCACCAGGGGCGTTACCTTCCAATGTGGAACAGAATATTTGTGATATCATGCGTATTTGCTGTCTCTCTGGATCCCTTGTTCTTTTACGTTGTGATCATGGATCAAAATAACAAGTGCCTTCGAATGGACAAAACGTTGAGTATTATTGCTTGTCTAATGCGATCACTCACAGATGTCATTTTCCTGGTGCATTTAATATGTGAAATTTGTGACCGTGTTCAAAATCCAAAAAAAAATACCCTGAAAAAACTAGCCTCTTCAACGGCAAGTCAATGGAGGAGATGGTTGTGCTCCAGCTCACTCAAGAATGGGACGGCAGTGGTCTGCGGGCAAGCTCGTTCTGAACAAACTGAGGGAAGTTCAAATAAGAAATATAAAATCAGAAGGTTGATTGAGAAAATAGTTCGAGAGATACCGTGGTTATCTGTCTCCATTGTAATAGACTTTTTAGCTCTTATTCCCCTCCCACAAGTAAGAGAAAATAACTAAACTCTAGTTTTCTTTTTTGTGGCTAGTTGAAATTGATGGAGTTCTATGTTCTAACCCTTTTTTAACTTTTGGTTTTCTGCAGCTGCTGATAGTAGTTATGTTTTACACGATGAAAGGCTCAGGATTTGAGGAACACAAAAAGGTTCTGAATGTTTTTCTTCTCTGTCAATATTTTCCAAGGATTTATCGAATTTACCTATCGGCCAAGGAATTCAAAATTACTAATGGGATATGGGTTAAGGGTCTATACAACTTGTTTCTCTACATTCTTGCCAGCCACGTAAGTTTCGCATCAGTTTTCATTCTATTTTAGTACTTTGGTATTTACTATGTAATGTTGGATTATAGATGCAGTTCTTTTGAAATGTTAGACTAATTATCTGGTGTTCTGTGTTTGCATGTTATGGTTTTAGATACTCGGAGCTTTTTGGTACTTTTTTTCTATTGAACGAGAATTATCATGTTGGCACAAGGCTTGTGTAAATCATAGTATAGATCCTAGGGGATGTCTAAATACTTTCTATTGTGATAGCCGGAGCACTACTGGAAGAAATATAACATTTATAAACGAGCATTGCCCATTGGATACTCCAGATGGTGCTTTATCTCCATTTGACTTTGGAATATTTCTTGATTCCCTCAAGAATCAAAACACAGAGCAGATAAAGTTTGGGAAGAAGTTCTTTTACTCATTCTGGTGGGGCCTGCGAAATCTAAGGTTTGCATTATATCCATTGACAATCAATAATTTTTAGAAAATATGTAACGAGTAAAATTTTTGTGGTTATCTAATTCAGCAACATTGTCTAATATGATATCGTGTACCTTAATATTTTGCAGTAATTTTGGGACTAATTTGACAACAAGTACGTATGTGTGGGAAAACTTGTTTGCAATTCTTATTTCTGTCGTTGGCTTGCTACTGTTTTTATATCTCATTGGAAACGTGCAGGTTGATATATTCGGTCTCTCTGTAACTTTCAACAATTTTCCCGTGTTGGGACTGCTTGCAGAGATCATCCTTCTAGTATATTACGTAATTGTTTGATTTGTGGCGAGGCAGATTTATATGCAGATGGAAGCTCAAAAAACAGAGGAGATGAGAAAAAAGATTAATATGAAGAAGCAAGACGTAGAGGAATGGATGTCCAGAAATGAACTCCCTCAGAAAATAAGGGGAGAAATCTTGAGTGGCATAAAGCAAACATTGAAACAACACATTGACGCTGATCTCCATAAATTTCTGTTCTCTAATCTTCCCGGGAAAACCAGAAGATCTCTGAAGCATCATCTTTGCTTTGAAACACTTAGGAAAGTATGTTCCTCAACCTACATCTCTCACCATTAATTTATGGTATACATTGTTTTAAAATAAAATGACTTTAACGCCTCAAACTCAATTTCTTTCATATAAAACCCGACATGAACTTTTTACTCGAATAAAATCCAATGATTAGGCTCCACATAAGCAAATTCATTAATTATGTTTGACTTTACACATTTTAAAATTTTCAAATGCCTAAAATAACCTTTTTTGCATGTTTAATGTGCACAATTCAAACATATGCATATTTTAAGGAGGATTAATGATATTACAAAAATAAAAAAAATAAAAAGACACTAATATTCTAAATGCATTGCATATATGAGAATTCAAAATTTCCAAATTTGGTTGATTCATGTTTCTCTCACTCCATAAAATTTGCTTCTAATTTGGAAAGTTTTCTTAATCTTAAAAACATTTTTAAATGTCAATATATTTTTTTAGTGAAATAGTCTGTCTTTTAAAATATTTATCAATAAAATAATGTACCTTTTTTTTTTTTTTTTACCAACTATAAATTTTTACCATAATTTAGCTATCGTATCAAATTTGTGGAGTAATAATGTACCTATTATTTAATTTTTACAACACTAATGTATCTTAAAAAAATAATTTACTTATTGTTTAGTTTTAGCAAAAATAATTTACCTACTGTGTATAATTGGTGAAGCTAATGATGTACCTATTGTTTATTTTTTTTTAAATTAATGTACGTACAAAAAAAAAAAAAATTTATCTATTGTTCAAATTTTAGGATAAAAATTTACCTATTCTTATTTAACAATAATGTATCCACAATTTTATTTTTGTATGAATATAATTTACCTACTTTTAATTTTATACGAAACTAATTTACCCACTGTGATAATAATGTATCTACAATATTATTACCTTTTTTTTTTTTTTTTTAACAACAATAGTGTATCTACAATTTAGTTTTTGTATGAATATAATTTACCTACAATTTAACTTTTCAAAAAATGTATCTTCTATTTTTATGTTTTACAATTATATATATGTTTATGTGTTCGGAAAATAATTTATCTAAAGTTATATAGTTAAGAGATATTTTAATGAATTATATTAATTCATTATTAGACTGATAAAAGAAATTGTTAAAAAAGTTAGCCATAATGGTTTGTGGCATAAATTGTAAATAACTTATATTAATAGGTTACTTATTTTCTTATGTGGAAATTTATTTAAATTTTGGGTTTTTATTAAATATTTATTCATATGTGGGTTTTTATCTGAGATTTATAAGTTGTATGGGTCTATATCTAAACAACCCATGTTTAAATTACAATAAAGTTTATAGTTCAAAGTTATATAATAATGCCGAGTTAGTAAACTACACTGAATACTATAACTAGGTTAATTGCATCCATTTTTACTGCAATGTTGTTTTGATAATATATACTAGCATATGGGCACACACAAAGTGTGTGAGAAAATTTTTTATTTTTGTTTTTGAAATAGAAGGAGAGAGGAGAATGTGAGAGTGAGAAGATTTTATTTTTTATTTTTTAATTTTTTAATTAGAGATATGTTACGATTATATGTAGGTGAGACTTTGAAAAAAAAATAGCAGAATTTGGTTGTATGAAATTACATTTCTGCTCCATATTTATTATTCATATTTTGTTTTAATTAGAGTGTTAAACTGATAATTTTATAAGATTTTAGTTAATAATAAGTGTTTTATTAACTAGAAGAAATATGTGTGCACGCATGTGTTTAGGTAATAAAGCTTCAAGACATGAATAAAGATGTGTTAACGTTGATGTGCGAGCATCTAAAGCCAGTGAGATACATTGAGAACAGCTTCGTTTTACGAATGGGAGATCCAGTCGACTACATGTTCTTCATTACCAAGGGAACAGTGTGGATCTACGAATCGAGTGATGGTCAAACTGGGCAAGGAATCTCATCAATGGACACCAAGCGCCTCGGGAAAGGTCACTTTTACGGGGAAGAGCTTCTCGATTGCGCATCACACCGTTTCACAAAGCTTCCAGTCTCTAGCAAGCATGTCAAATGTCAGACAAAAGTAGAAGCATTTGTGCTCATGGCCAAGGACTTGGAAACTGTAGTTTCCAGGTACCCGCTACTGTGGCGGAAAAGCGAGAAGGTTTCTCAAAAGGTGGAGGACATAACTCATAAGGTGGAAGACATAGCAGCTTCTACCATAGCAAAAGTATACCGTCATCATCTCCGTCATCGTCATCCTCGTCTGACTCTAAAGGACACTAGACACTAGTTGAACGGTGGGTTGGAGCCTAGCATCCTAGGTGGGGGGTCTAGATGAACTAAGCAGTTTAAGCAAGTTTTTGTTATAATGGAAGGCACTAAACGCTTAATCTATCATAAACCCAATTAAATTTAATCTATCCATAACCTAATTAAATTTCTGATGTAGGTACTACAATAAGTATGGGCCCTGTATTAAACATGGATGTTGGTGGCTTCTCATCTATCAAAGCCACGCTTTATCTATTTTAATTAGGTTGCATTGTAACTATAATATATTATTACCAATGTAAGGTACCCTCCTATTTAAAGGAATCCATATGCAAGATTGAGTAGACAATTAGTGAATTAAAGTTAAATCTAAGAAGAAAGTGAGTTTCTCCTTCCTAAACAAGTATTTGGCTTGATCGTGTTGAGTGAATCCACGATTAGCGACATGAGTGAATTTATTGCCCCAGATCAAGTGATTCCTAGGTTCTATCTCCGTAGAGACGTCGAGCGAATCCGTTACCGCTGGTTGAGTGATTCCCAGGTTATCATCCCGGGCCTCCCTGAGACCCCTTTGGCTTCTTCTCCTGCATCAATTTCCCAAAACAATCGTTATGTTTTTGTTATTAGCACACCAAAGCAATTGGATACACCATTGTGTTACTGTTACTAGCACACCAAAACAGTCACAAATCATTATTTTATTATCATTAGAACGTCAACGTTTATCCTGCACTCATCATTTCCTTCTTCTTTTTTCCCCAAGAGTGAATGATGAATTATTTTGGCATGTCAATAACAGGTATCCGAAAAGGTCAGAATTTCGAGCATAACAATAACTTAAAAGCCTGATTCACAATTATAATTATTTGATCACCACAGTAAATTTCCAATAACATAATGTCAAGTGGCTATATTATCCACAAATAATTATTGGGGGAAGTGCTAAAGAACCCCATCTACACACAAATAAACCTAAATCCCACCAATGCCTCTGAAGGAAGAGCTCAAGAACCCCATCTACACACTTAACAAATTACCTATTTTCTATTTTTCCATCTGCTACTCAAGCAACCGATGTCGCTACTAATAACTACTACTCGCCGATTTGTCTTGCCCGTGTTGAAGATTCACGTAGTGCACTCACCTCCCTCCTCAAGAAAGGAGGCAACGCGAAGGCAGCTGAGTGCATCTGCCAAACAAACGACGACATTATTTTGCTTTACAAGTATATCCAAAGCAAAAGAAATGGATGCAAATATAGCAGATTACTACGTAAAATGAATCCTACCTCGGAGTTATAGAACTTAAGTTCTCTCTTATGTTTGAGAGCTCCTTCTAACTTCTCAATAGAATTGACGGGATTTTTGAAATCAACGGGAGGCCCCGCTGTTGAGCACAACAGAAAACCTATCCCACCACTGCACAAGAAGTAATCTCACAAGTAAGAATAATTTCATGACATCAACGCGGTCTTAAGAAGGATCAAGAATCAGCAGTTAAGCGAGGCGTTTAGTCTACTCACCGTCAATGCATAAATAATACAAGTTCACAGAGAAACTCGAGACTTCTTTGCCACATTAAAAAAAACACACATATATATATAGAGAGATTGAGAGCAAGAGTAGATTAATGCGTGAAGAGGAAAGTATTACCTTGGATACGTAGGAACACTCGCCCAAGCATAATTGACAGACCCCTTGAATGTTTGACGGCAAACAGAGATCATATCTTGAATAAGATGCGTATGGAGCCACATGCTCTCTGTCATGTTACAGAGAACACCACCAGGCCTTAATGCTCTAGCTATTGTCTCAAAAAATGGCTTCTCTACAAGCTCTTGGGCGTGACCTGCATCCAAAGGAAACCATACGTTTAAGCACTAGATTTAGAACCTTATTATGGGGGGCACAGAAAATAGAGAGTAACGAGAAACAAGCATGTCCTCCGTAAGATTTATACGAACAACAGCTCAAAGACATCTCTGTATGCTCACAAATCAATACGACAAAAATTTGAAGTCAGCCAGCCAAAAAATGCATGGCAAAACTATTGTAAAGAGAAAAATCATACCGACAGGGTCTGACGAATCAACAATTACAGCATCATACTTCCCTTCAGGTACAAGCCTTAAGAATTCAGTAGCTGACATGCATTTAAAATGAGATATAATGGGACAGCCAGCCAAATACAAAGTCAATTTGATTTTACCAATTGGATCAACAAATAGTAAGTATTAAACCTACCATCAGCTACATGAAGGTGGACGCGAGGATCCTGAAATCCAACGGCTAACTGAGGGAAAAACTTCTCGGACACCTACAAAAAGCCAATCAAAAGAAAACAGATAGTCAGCTCAAATTCTTAACAATCAAATACACAAAGGAGTACTTACACCACTTACATCTATAACCATCTTATCTATCTCACATATATCAATATGCTCAACAGAAGGATGGCGAGAAACCTCCCAAAGAACCCCACCATCACAACCACCAACAACCAGAACCTGCATCGAAAATCATATAGCACTTAGCACTGTCGCTGCAATAAGAAAACAATAACAACTTTATGAGGGCATAAATGCTTCTCATTTTCACTTCTAATTTCTATCACTATATTCCAAGCACAAAAGTAGATCAAACTGCAATCACCAGGTTGTAACCAAGTCAAATTATTATAAAGATGTGGGCTTTTAAATTTCATAATAACACCATTCCACATTCGACATTCTATTCTCTGCCGACTAGGGAAGCTGGTTCATAGTGCAAATGGTCATCTACAGGATAACTTCAGCCAAATCCGAAGTTTGGCAGAGCAGTACCATTGTGCAGATATGGTTACAAAATCATGCATCCAAGTCAAGCCAAAATGAGGCAGAATAATAGAATTTTATGGGCTAAACACCATATGTGATGCCTGGCTGGTAACAAACAAGGGATCTCTAAATGATGTTCAGATAGCCTTTGCAATTCATACTACGATCAGCAACATGACCATGAGCTCATGTATTCGGGTTCTGCTCAATATTGCAGTGAAAACCATCTTAAGCTTTCAGAGAATATGCAAAAGAAAAGTGCATGAAGAACATTCAAACTCTATTCAAATCCCAGATAAATGAAATCAAAGCAAAAAATTGATTTCAATCTAGTTATACTATGTGTTCTCATGGTCATGGGTGATCGTGATCAAGAGATCAGGAGATTCAGCAGACTTTACACACACACACAACAAAAAACATGAGGGAGGGATGGATCATGTATAATTACTCTCTTGGGGGAGGAAATTGAACAAAGAGGTAGATGTGCTATCATCTCCTGGTATGCACATTCATCTTTCTCACTCAGCTGGATAATGCCATCAAGAACAAGCACTTTTCCATATATTGAGGACTGGATAAAAAGGAATTCATAAATAAGATTTAGAAAAGGAATGCAAGGGAGATAAACAAGCAAATTAAAATGTCTTAAGACAAAAATGACAAACCTCAAACACCAAAATCTCTTGGAACTCTGATTTTCCCCTATACAGAATATTTTCTACTTTCAGTGAATGAGCTTTACCTGAAAAATAATAATAATAATAATAACAAATGGATAGCTAAAGGATTTCTAAATTGAATATTTTTTTTTGCATATATAATCTTTAGAAAATAATAAAACAAATGAAGAGTTCTATTTTTTATATAATAATAAAAATTCTTTAATTATAAGTAAGAGAAAAATAATTTCCAGTAAAAGACAAGCATTATCAAGTCGCACCATTATCTATATTTTTTATGTTAATTAAATGTTGTTGGTCCATTGTGGAGAAAATTGCTTTTTTTTTTCCGATAGGTGAGTAATTAAACCAAAGAAGGAGTCTCAGATATTTTGATGGACTTTGAGGTGACAACTGTGCAGCCAACTACCGTATTTCTGTGAGACACGTATTTTTATTCTCCAAAAGATGTAACTGAGAATTTTGCTGTCATCATTAATCTAATTAATCAACTACTTTTTTTTCTAGAAAATCGACATTATATTATTAGCTAACAAATAGAAATACATTAGATGTGAACTGAAAATCAAACAAAGAGGAAAAATTGAAGGAATAAACGAGTCAAACTATATATAAAGTTAGATCATTTAACTACTCCTGTAATCTTGTTCTCTTAATCGTAAAACGGTCATAAAGAACCAAGATCCCGAGATATGGTCATCAATTACAAAAGTAGATTACTTTATTTCCGCTCAAAACAATAAAAGACTAACTCCCCGATAGCAGTGTGTTTGTTTTCATGCAACAAGTTTTCCACAACTAAAACCAAAATACATAACTCGATTATCTTTTTAAGGCTCCTAATGTGGTCCATTGGTTCCTTATGGTGATTTGGAAGAATTGTCTATGACGACTTTGTCAAATGTGGTTTATATGTGCATATATTTATCGAGAAGAAAATCAGGTTGCTGACTCTTTAGCTTCATTTGGGGCAGATATTTATGCATATCGTTGGTGGTCTACGGTTTCAGATTTTGTTGTCTCAACCCATACCTATGACATTTCATTTCGCCCATATTTTTGGTTTTGGTAATCATTTTCTCGTTGGGGGGTTTTGGTTTAGTTCCCCCGCTTGTATTTTTTCTTGTACTTTCCAATATATTTCTTAATAAAAATAGTGGAGGAGGGAAGGATGGAGGGTTTCTAGGTGTAATGGTCATTACCCTTGCGGAGAAAGATAGGTGTTTCGCACGTGATCATTGCTGAATAGCTAATCTCGTGTAATCTTTCTTCATTGAACATATAAAAAAACACACACACACACACAAACAAAAAACAAAAAAAAACACACACACACACACATGTGACAGAGATCACTTAAATAGGATAATGTGTGTCCTCTCACACCAAGTTTGACTACCCCTGTTAGTCACACACGAGAGATATAGTAATGCATTTCCTATTAGTCACACACGAGATATAGTAATGCATCAGTCCTCTTGCATCAAGTTTGAAATCTCTTTATAAATCACACAAATAACTACGTCCGTTAAATGAAGTAACGTGCCCGTTCCTTGCACTAAATTCTGAATCCCCTGCATGGTTGTTCAAACTTTAACACCGTCATTTAGTAGCCGTTTAATCTATCCACATTTATGCCAAATTAGAGGTCCTACATCCCATGTGAATGAAAGACAGAAATTAACTTTACCATATTCCGTGGAAATGCCAAGATTCTTATTTCCAACGACAATTGTCAATCGATCTGGACACTGGCTCCCCTAAGTATTGAATGCACAAAATTTCACGCCTTAAGCTGCCATTTCAATCCAATATTAAGTTATAAATGGAAAGATTTTTTTAAAGTGAGACTCTTTATGAATTTCTTTACTATTTTATAGTTCAATGTCAATTTTATGTTTCTGTTAAAAAAAAGTCGATACTTAATACTACGGTCTAGTGGTATTCTTTCTCACTTGTAAGTGAGATATCTTAGATTTGATTCTCACCAAAAGCGATTTTGAACCATATTATTGCTAGCTCATTGTGAGGCTAAGCCTACCCTCTTAGATAATATCGATTTTTCAAAACAAAAAGAAGTCAATTTTATACCAATATTATAAAACATTGTGTAAAAAACATGAAGTATTAAAGTGTCCATAGAGAGTCTGACTTTTGATAAAATATCCTTAACATTTCTCGTGAATAGCAATTTACATTTCATGACTTAAAACGAGTTTATGTTGTTATTATTATTATTATTATTGTTGTTGTTGTTGTTGTTGTTGTTGTTGTTGTTGTTGTTATTTTCAATGTACTAATAGTTTTGAATTTGTCTAATTTTTTATAAGAATGATTTATAAATGATAAATTGAAATATAAATGATCCTTCAAAAAGGTTACGAAGTGATAATCACATGCAAGAAAATGTTTCAAAATGGGTGTCAAAATTGGTGTCCTCGGATCCTCTGTGTGTGTATATATACATACATATTTTTTTTCACTGGAAATTCTATATAAACTCATATAATCTCACTATACACATAACTTACTCTTTACACCTATATTATTTTTAAGGAGAAACTTGAAATAAGTCCAAATTTGTAAACAATTACTAGATATAATCCAATTTTATTTAATTATTGATTTAAGTCCAGTGACTTATTGTCCACGTCATTTTATTTTCATTTTTTTGTCAAAATTACCCCTCTGTTAACATTATCCTTTAATTCTAGATTTACTTGTATTATGAAATTAATTATTTATCTTTAAATAATCCCCTACTTGTAGAATTAGTTTTAAAGTATATATATTCTTCCATAACTCCCGTATACAATTTGTGATGTGTTCTCCGATCCCCTTCCTTCTTGTTTAGTCTTCTTCTTTCAAGTTTTAAAATTTCCAGAAAAATGTTCTCTTCCCAGGATAAATTAAACAGCCACAGCCCACAGGTATAAGGAAATTGAAACCAACATCCTGCTCAATAAGAATGTCTCAATTCAAAAGGAATGAAAAGGCCAAGCCTAACATAACAGATACTCAACTACTCTAAAATTAGAAACAATAAAACTTGTCAACACTGAAACAACCGGTAACTTCGGGCTGAACAAATTCCAAACCAGGCAGATGGATCCGAGTCAACATCTAGGATACTAAACCAACTCATTCGCCTTATGAAATTCAAGTATAGTGGTTGTCAAGATGTATAAAATCTACACTGTTGGGATCTAGCATATAGAAACTAGAACGAGCAAAAAAAAAAAAAAAAAGTTTCACCCTTTCTATAACCAGAACAAAGAAGATCCTAGTTTTGTGGAAATCGATAACATCACACAAGATTATGTAGAGGAAAACTTGTGTCCATAGCCCATCTTCAAAATACAGAACCGCAAGATAGATGTTGTATATTTTGTTTATCTACCTGTATTATATATTTCTGTAATGAATTTATTTGTATATTTTGTTTATTCTACCTGTGTTATAGATTAATTGTATTTTATCTACCTATACTGTCACATCCCAGCCCGGGGGGGGGACCACTTCCCGGGCCTGTTCCACCACCATAGCACGATATTGTCCGCTTTGAGCCCCAACCACGCCCTCACGGTTTTGTTTCTGGGAACTCACACGAGAACTTCCCGATGGGTCACCCATCCTGGAAATGCTCTCGCGCGCTACTCGCTTAACTTCGGAGTTCCCATGAAACCCGAAGCCAGTGAGCTCCCAAAAGGCCTTGTGCTAGGTAGGGATGAGAATATACATATAAGGATCACTCCCCTGGGCGATGTGGAATGTCACATATACGATATGTTTTTGCTCATTAGTGTATCTATATCACATATTATTTCGTGTTATCTATCTATACGATAGGTTTTTATTCATAGTCGACCTATATCATAGATTAATTAATATTATCTACCTACATCACAAATTTTTTATCTACCTCGACAACGTTTCTTTTAATTTTTGATAAACTTATAAGATTGGTTGTAATGTGTTTTTAAAATGTTTTTAATTAGAAAATGGGTAGATAAAGGTATTTGAATATTCAAATTTTAAATTTTTTAAATTCAAAAATAAAGAATTTAAATATTTTTTATTTTCAAGGGGCAAAATAGGTGTAATAAAAAATCAAATAAAATTGGATCCAATCCGAAAACAGGTGAATTTTTTGGACCTGGATCAAACTACCCCTTTTAATTCAACTATCAAGCTCTCTTTAAACTCAAGTTACTACCTAAACTACTCTCACTGCCTCACAAACCCAATCTAATACGTAAGTTTATCTTTACAACAAATTAAAAAAATAAAAAACCAAAATCTAATGTTGAAACAGATAAAGAACATGGAACGGCGTAGGAACATTTCGTTGCTCTTTTTTTTTACGGAATCAACGCAAATTTGAGGTATTGAATTTATTATAGGGTGCTTTAGATTTTGGTCCTTACAATTCATTATTTCTAGATAAAAACTCATCTATCTTTAAAGATTCAGTTTAAGCCCAAATTTAAAATTTGCAAACATATAGGAACACTATTGACATATTAATACAATTTATTTACACTCATGTCACTCATACTTTATGGTCCCTTTTCCAAATTCCTAAATTTATGCCAAATGAAAAGTAGTAGAAAAAGTGAAATAAAATAAAAAAAGTGTTTGCATTAACCGTATCTATGTCAAACTAGAAAAGTAGTTTTTTTTTTCGTGATATATTTTGTAGCAATTTTATCCATATTAATTGGTAGGTAAATTAGTTTGTTCCAATTATTTTAAAAAAAAAAAAAATACTACACCTATATTATATATTTTGAATCAAATAACATTCCTCTAACTTGTAGGTAAATTATTTTCTAGGATAAAGTACAAAAAACTACCTCATCTATGGGTCAAATGACACTTTCATACCTCATCTTTTAAAATTGACAATGTCATACCTCATCTTACGAATTTGTGTCAATGTTATACCTTCCGTTAGCTTGGCCGTTTATTTCTCAGTTAAATGCTGACGTGGCTTGATTCGGGACCCATTTTTATTAAAAAAATTAATAAAAAAATTATTAAAAACAAAAAAAATCATTTAATATTATTTAAATATTAAAATAATAATAAAAAGTTATTTAAAAAAAAAAAAAAAAACCAACATCAATTCGTCCCTTCCCCCCTCTCTCTCTTCTCCCCATCTTCATCTTCTTCCCCTTTCTGCAACTGCAACCCAGAAAAACAGAAGAGAAAAAAAAAAAAAAAAAAAAAACCCAGAAAAGAGACTTGCTTTTTACGAGGAGTTGAGCTTACCAGCGGCCTCCATGGCAGCAAGCAGTTCCTTCTTCTTAGGGACCCTCTTGATGTCGATTTTGATGTCAGTGAGAGAAAGTCTCTTGAAATTCATTTGGGACCTCACCATATCAGGGGCATCAACCAGAGCCTACAGAGAATTACCAGAGGATCAAAACGCTGACGTCAATGCAGAAAAAACATCACAAATACATTGAAGATATGACAAGACCACCATCATACAATTACAGATGGGCAGATATCGATTTGGTTCTGATTGGAGCCCAATCAACACCAATTCAAAATTCTACCGTTGTGATTTATCACACCAAATAAATACAAGTTATACAACCCAACAAAATTCGGGTCAGATTGGATTGGCAATCACGTTATAATCTGCACTCAAACGAAAAGTTTAGATCTTAAAAATTTCTCACATGGGTGTGGAGGGGAGAGGGTGGGTGCGAGGGGGGCAGACGAACTGGGTATTTTTTTTTTCTCTCTTCTTCTTCTTCCCTCTTCTTCTTCTTCTTCTGCAGGTTGGGTGGGTGGGTGAAGGGTTTCCCGTTGTTTTTTTTTTTTTTTCTTCTTTCTTCTTCTGCTTCCCTCTTCTTCTTCTTCTTCTTCTTCTTCTGCGGGGTGGGTGGGGGGGGGGGGGTTTTTTTTTTTTTTTTTCCTTCTCTCTTCTTCTGCTTCCCTCTTCTTCTTCTTCTTCTTCTTCTGCAGGGGGACGAACTGGTTTCCCGTTGTTGTTGTTGTTTGTTTTTTTTTTTTTTTTGTTTCCTTCTTCTTCCTCCTCTTTTCTAGGTTGCAGGGGGTTGTTTGTGGTGGGGGGAGGGGGGATGAACTGGGTTTGGTTTGGTTTGGGTTTTTTTTTTTTTTTTTTTTTTTCTCTTCTTCTTCTTTCTCCTTCTTCTTTTCTGGGTTGCTGTAAGATGATGGGGAAGAGAGAGAGGGGAGATGCACGAAAGGAGAGGTTTGTTTTTTTATTTTTTTATGTACTTTTTTATTATTATTTTAATATTTAAATAATATTAAATGATTTTTTTTGTTTTTAATAATTTTTTTATTAATTTTTTAATAAAAATGGGTCCCGGATCAAGCTACGTCAGCATTTAACTGAGAAATAAACGGCCAAGCTAACGGAAGGTATAACATTGACACAAATTCGTAAGATGAGGTATGACATTGTCAATTTTAAAAGATGAGGTATGAAAGTGTCATTTGACCCATAGTTGAGGTAGTTTTTTTCTACTTTACCCTATTTTCTATGTATTGTTATATATGTTAGACATGTTTTGTTGTTGTATAAACATGAGTGGAACATAATATTGTTGATTTTATACATCAAACTGCATTTCTTTTGTTATAGGTAAATTATTTTCCATGTACAAGTACTTATGTTAGGCAAGTTTTGTTATTGGTACATGCAATATTTTGTATCTTTGTAAAGAAAGATGTTACATTACACCCATGGTATAATTGTTGTAGGTAAATTATTGGAAATTAATTTGTAGTTAGGTAATGAACATTTTGCATCATTGGAAAAGAATATTTCAAAGAGTAGGTAGGTAAATTAATTTGTTCTAATTATATATACAAAAAATTACACAACACCTAGCTATATTTAATTTTTCCAATTATTAAAAAAATTTATACTACACCCAACCAAATAACATTTCTCTAACTTGTAGATAAATCATATCAAGAACATGTAGTCTGGCAGCCGGAGTCACCTAACGTGACCTGTACGGCTGCATCTAGAGCTCAAATCTCAATATCAATAACTAAACCTGTCCACGAGTCGGAACCACCTAAAGTGGTCTGTACGACAGGCCTGGGTGTAATACATATAAACGCTCTAGTGCTACGATCACGTGAAGGCTGTGTGAATAATCGCGGGTCACCTACGAGTCGAAACCACCTAATGTGGTCTGTACGACAGGACTGTGCACCTAACTTGGATCCAAGCTGAGCGTGTGGTGCGGGAGGTGAACATCACGTGAAGGACTGTGCCCTTGTCACATCCCGGCCCGGGGCGGATCACTTCCCGGGCCCGCTCCACCACCGTAGCACGATATTGTCCGCTTTGGGCCCCAACTACGCCCTCACGGTTTTGTTTTTGGGAACTCACGAGCAACTTCCCAGTGGGTCACCCATCATGAGATTGCTCTAGCCCCCTTCTCGCTTAACTTCGGAGTTCCAATGGAACCCGAAGCCAGTGAGCTCCCAAAAGGCCTCGTGCTAGGTAGGGATGAGAATATACATTTAAGGATCACTCCCCTGGTCGATGTGGGATGTCACAATCCACCCCCCTTAAGGGCCCGACGTCCTCGTCGGCACACACGCGACCAGGGTTAGGCTCTGATACCAAATGTCACATCAGGAGACTCAAGAACTTATTCAAGCTCGAGAGCAAGGAAAGAGGCGAGATCTCAGAGTTCGAGATTCGGATGGCATGTTAATGCTAGAGGGTAGAATGTTCGTGCCTAATAGTGTGGAGTTGAAGAAGGAAATTCTCGATGAAGCACATATCTCGGCTTATGCCATGCATCCAGGAGCTACTAAAATGTACCATACCATTCGACCATTTTATTATTGGCCGGGTATGAAGAGGGAGATAGCCGAGTATGTGAGCAGGTGTGCTGTTTGTCAGCAGGTTAAAGCAGAGAGGAAGAAGCCGTTTGGGTTGTTGCAGCCACTTCCCGTTCCAGAGTGGAAATGGGAAAATATCACCATGGATTTCGTGTACAAGTTGCCGCGTACACAAAATGGCTTTGACGGTATTTGGGTGATAGTTGATCGACTCACTAAGTCGGCTCATTTTATTCCAGTGAGAGAGAAGTATTCTTTGAGCCGTTTAGCGGAGTTGTTCATCTCGAAGGTGGTGAAGTATCATGGTGTCCCAGTGAGTATTGTCTCGGATCGTGACCCACGGTTCACATCTAAGTTTTGGGTGGCTTTTCAGGAAGCTTTGGGCACGAGATTACTTTATAGTACGGCGTATCATCCCCAGACTGATGGACAGTCAGAGAGAACTATTCAGACTTTGGAGGATATGCTGCGAGCTTCGGTGTTGCAGTTTGGTGATGCTTGGCACCAGCGGTTAGATTTGATGGAATTTGCTTACAACAATAGTTTTCATTCGAGCATTGGCATGGCGCCATTTGAGGCCTTGTATGGCAGAGCTTGTCGCACACCGTTGTGTTGGTCAGAGGTTGGAGAAAGAGTTTTAGTGGGTCCGGAGATTGTCGAGGAGACTACTCGGAATGTTCAGGTAATCAAGTCTAACTTGAAAGCAGCTCAGGACAGGCAGAAAAGTTTAGCGGATCGGCATGCTACAGACAGAACATATGAGGTCGGAGATTGGGTATTTCTGAAGCTTTCACCGTGGAGAGGTGTTGTGCGGTTCGGAAAGAAAGGGAAGTTGAGCCCCCGGTACATTGGACCATACGTGGTCACAGAACGAGTCGGTGAGGTAGCTTACAGGTTGGAGTTACCTCCAGAGTTGGCTAGAGTGCATAATGTTTTTCACGTGTCTATGCTCCGACACTATGTTGCTGATCCATCTCATGTGATACCTCCTCAACCGCTTGAGATTAACCCAGATTTGACGTATGATGAGGAACCGGTGACGATCATTGATTGGAAAGAGAAGAGTTTGAGGAACAAGACGGTGAATTTGGTGAAGGTTTTGTGGAGAAACCATTCAGTTGAGGAAGCAACGTGGGAGACAGAAGATCGAATGAGGGATTTGTATCCTCGTTTGTTCTTTGACCACTAGGGGCTGTTACTTGGTTATTTTGAATTTCGGGACGAAATTCTATTAAGGTGGGAAGGTTGTGACATCCCGTCCCGGAACTTTCGAAACGCACGTGTGAAATTACAATTTTTGCCCCTAGTTCGTTTTTTTGTCACGTTGTGGGTTGTTTGTGTGGGGTGGTAGAGGTTGGACCACTCACACACACACACTGTCACACTCTCCCTCTCCCTCTACCTCTGTCCCGTGTCTCTCTCTCTCTCTTCCTTTCTTCTTCTTCTCCCTTCGAAGTACGGACAAACATCAAAAACACTCAAACCTTAGCAGATCGAAGGAACCAACTACACCATTCGACTCGTGAGGTCGAGACGAGCTCAGCCATACCCTTTTCAGGTGAGAAACACTTCGTTTTCACGTCGTTTCATCAATGGCCGAATTGAGTACTGTTCATGCAAGATTTGTACATTGAGTTTTTGGGCTTTTGAAGCTTGTAGATGTGTTGGTGAGGTCCCAAGGAGCCTCGGAGTGCTTCGTTGGACAAAATTGGACGTCGGGATCGTCCTGTTCGAAGTTGGCCGGTTTTGAAGAATTTGCACAGGTATAATCTCTTAGTTTTAGCCCTTAAAACTTGTTGGGACATGTTCTACTAGTCTAGGGCTTTCATTTGGTCCAAGAATCACGAAAAACGGATGAAAATTGAGCGAGAAAACCCAAGTTGCAGGTTTTCCCAGTTTCCGGCGCCGGCGACGTCGCCGGCGATCGAATGAAGAAGGCGACGGAATATTCCGTCAATTCTGACGGAATATTCCTAACGCCGTTAACGGATCCGGTTAGTTTTGACAGAATATTCCGTCAGTTTAACGGAATATTCCTGACGGCGTCTGTTGACACCGTCAGTGTGCCTGGCACGTGGCCGCGCGTGGGGGCGCGTGGGTCCGTGCCTGTCCTGGCGCGTGGGGGCGCGTGCGGGGTCCAAAAATTATTTTAAAAATATGGTTGTGATCCTGAGGTTGTGTAGAGCACGTTGGTATATTCATTTGTCCATTTTGAGTAATGTATGAGAAGTTTTTACGAGAATTGGGTTATGTGCTTTAAAGTTAACGTTTTTATAGTTGTTTCGCATTTAGGTGACACGTACCCCGAGGACGAGCGTGCACACGCGAGACAGGGGGGCTACGACCCTTCCACGTATCAGTGAGTGGGCTTTTGTTTTCCGTATATACCTATATACATTTATATTCCCAGAAATTGATTTAAAAAGGGTTATTTGCCTTATGCCATGCATGTTATTATTATCGTTTATGCATCATTGCACGCATTAGTAGTGGCATACATATATATATGCATATTGGGTGCTGTGGACGCACAGGTAAGTGCCAGGTAAGTGGTATTCGCATTTACTTTCAGCAGTTGTTTGAAATGCCTAGAGAGCTCATAACCTGTACCCCCGGTGTTAGTGCTCCCGCCCTGAGCAGGGCACAAGCCTTCACGTGATGTTCACCTCCCGCACCTTAGGCTCAGCTTGGATCCAAGCTAGGTGCACAGGCCTGTCGTACAGACCACATTAGGTGGTTCCGACTCGTAGGTGACCCGCGATTATTCGCCCAGGCTTCACGTGATCGTAGCACTTATTTACACCCAGTCCTGTCGTACAGACCACTTTAGGTGGTTCCGACTCGTGGTCAGGTTCAGATATTGAGATGGAGATTAGAGCTCTATATGCAGCCGTACAGGTCACGTTAGGTGACTCCGGCTGCCAGATTACACGATGTGGATATGATTATACCTGAGCACTTGCATATCTTTATGAGATGTCGGCATGGCATATTATCGAGCATATGGCATATATTTGAGCATGCTTAACACATGTACTATGCGTATATATATTTTCTGGGAAGTATACAGGTTTTACGGCGAGGGGTTAGAATGTATTTTGCTAAATGATTTTCAAAGAGCTTTGTTTTTGCCCACTCACGCTTTTGTTTTGCGCCCCTCCAGGTTCTAGTTGCTTAGCCGTTGCGGTGGTTTCCCCAGAGGGTTTTTCGGCGTTTCTGACAGACACTCACCATTGTAGGGTCGCCTTCGAGCGTACCACTATTGTCGTTTCATTTGGACTGCTATAGACCTGCTCTGAATTATTGTACCGCACATACTAGCACTTATTCTAGTACTTTGTATGCTAGTTTTTAATTATTCGTACCTTTTATTACTACTTTATTAGCTTCCGCACGTGCACATGGCTACGTCACCTTCGTGTGACGGCCAGCACGCTCCGATCTCGGTCGGGGTGTGTCAGCCCTACTCTGGGCAGGAGTACTAACACCGGGGGTGCAGGTTATGAGCTCTCTAAGCATCTCTAATCGCTACTGAATATAAACATGAATAACACTTACCTGGCACTTACCTGTGCGTCCACAGCACCCGATATGCATATGTATATATATATGCAACTACTAATGCTACCAACGATGCATGAATAACGATAATGTAATGCATGGCATATGGCAAATAACAATTCAATTTAATTTCTGGGAAAATATAAGTATATAGGTATATACGGAAAACCAAAAGCCCACTCACTGGTATGTGGAAGGGTCGTAGCCCCCCTGCCTCGAGTGACCACGCTCGTCCTCGGGATACGTTTCACTTATATGCGAAACAACTATAAAAACGTTAATTTTAAAGCACATAACCTACCTTTCGTAATAACTTCTCATACAATGCTCAAATGGGGCAAATGAATATACCAACGTGCTCTACTCAACCTCAGGATCACACCCAAATTTTTAGAAAAATTTTCCACCGTCGCACGCGCCGACCAAGGCACGTGCCTGGCACGCTGACGGCGTCAATTGACGCCGTAGGGAATATTCCGTCTCCTTCTCCGGCGAGCCTCCGGCACCGTCGCCGGCGCCAGAAAACTGGAAAATTTTCAAACTTCGATATCTCCTTCGTTTTTCACTCAAATTTGACAAAATTGGTACCAAAATGAAGCTTAGAACTAGGGGAACACAATTATACCACTTTTAAGGGTTAAAAACCACGAAATCTCACCTGTCAAAACAATCCAACTCCGGCCAACTTCGAAACCAGTGATCCCGACGTCCAAATCCTTCAAACGAACCACTCCGAGCCTCCTTGGGACCTCACCAAGCTTCCTACAAGCTTCAATCTCCCTAAAACGTGAAAAATCACGTGTGCATGAACAGTGTTCGAAATCGGACGTTATGGTTTCAACGTGAAAACGGTAGTGTTCTTACCTAAAAATGGTACGGTTGGACTCCCACAAACCTCACGAGCTCGAATATAGCCTTGGTTTTCTCGATCTGTGGGTGTTTGATGGGTTTTGGGTGTGTGTCCGTACGTATATGGTGAAAGGGAAGGGAAATGGGGCTCGGGAGGATCACAGGGAAAGGGACAGAAAAGTGTGGAGTATGGGAGTGTGTGTGTGGCTCCAAACATGCCAACCAAACTCAAAAATAACAAATGAACGTAAAGAAATCAAACTAGGGGCAATTTCATCTTTTCACACGTACGTTAAAATGTTTCTGGGACGGGCTGTCACAACCTACCCACCTTATTAGAATTTCGTCCCGAAATTCAAAACAACCAAATTATAAACCCCTAGTGATCAAAGAACAACCGAGGATACAAATCCCTCATCCGATCTTCTGTTTCCCACGTAGCTTCCTCGACTGAATGATTCATCCACAAAACTTTCACTAAGTTCACCGTCTTGTTCCTTAGAACTTTTTCCTTCCAATCTATAATTGTCACCAGTTCCTCGTCATACGTCAAATCTGGATTAATTTCTAACGGTTGAGGAGGTATCACGTGAGACGGGTCAGCAACATAATGTCGAAGCATAGACACGTAAAAAACGTTATGCACTTTAGCCAACTCCGGAGGCAACTCCAACCTGTAAGCTACCTCACCAACTCGTTCTGTGATCATGTATGGTCCGATGTACCTGGGACTTAACTTACCCTTCTTTCCAAACCGCACAACTCCTCTCCACGGTGAAAGCTTCAGAAATACCCAATCGCCAACCTCATACACTCTGTCCGTAGCATGCCGATCTGCTAAACTCTTCTGCCTGTCCTGGGCTGCTTTCAGGTTAGACTTAATTATCTGAACATTCTGAGTAGTCTCCTCAACAATCTCCGGACCCACTAAGACTCTTTCTCCAACCTCTGACCAACACAACGGTGTGCGACAGGATCTACCATACAATGCCTCAAATGGCGCCATGCCGATACTCGAATGAAAGCTGTTGTTGTAAGCAAATTCCATAAAATCCAACCGCTAGTGCCAAGCATCACCAAACTGTAACACCGAAGCTCGCAACATATCCTCCAAAGTCTGAATAGTTCTCTCTGACTGTCCGTCCGTCTGAGGATGATACGCCGTACTATAAAGTAGTCTCGTACCCAAAGCTTCCTGAAAAACCACCCAAAACTTAGATGTAAATCGTGGATCACGATTCGAGACAATACTCACATGGACACCATGGTACTTCACAATCTTCGAGATAAACAGCTCCGCTAAATGGCCCAAAGAATACTTCTCCCTCACTGGAATAAAATGTGCCGACTTAGTGAGCTGATCAATGATCACCTAAATGCCGTCAAAACCATTATGTGTACGCGGAAGCTTGTACACAAAATCCATAGTGATATTTTTCCATTTCCACTCTGGAACGGGAAGCGGCTGCAACAACCCAAACGGCTTATTCCTTTCCGCTTTAACTTGCTGACAAACAGCATACCTACTCACATACTCAGCTATCTCCCTCTTCATACCCGGCCAATAATAAAATGGTCGAATGGTATGATACATTTTAGTAGCTCATGGATGCATAGCGTAAGCCGAGATATGTGCTTCATCGAGAATTTCTTTCTTCAAATCCAAATTATTAGGCACAAACATTCTACCCTCCTGCATCAACATGCCATCCGAGTCACGAACTCTGAGGAGCCTAGTTTCCCCGATATTGCTCAGTTGGGGGAAGCTATTGCTACCGCTATTCAGTCGGCGATCCGCCCTCCCCAGATGACTCCTCTGGAGACTATGTATAATCTGAAATTGGATAAGTTCGAAGGTAAGGAGGGTCATGAGGGTGTTGAGCGATGGTTAGAGCACATTGAGAAGACTTTTCGTGTATTGCACAATCAGGGGAACCTTCCTGTTGAGAGGTGGGTCGAGACGACCTCATGGTTTCTGGGTACGGAGTCTGCAGCCTGGTGGGAGCAGGAACTTCGTCGTTTGACTCCAGCTGAGAGGACTGATTGGGATGTTTTCAAAGAGTTGTTCAGGAGAAGGTTTGTGCCTCCTGAGTATATTAATCATAAGAAGCAGGAGTTCACCGAGCTGAGACAGGGGAAGATGACGGCGAATGAGTACTACCGGAGGTTCACTGATATGTCTCGCTACCATCCAGACGTTGCTGGTAATCCGGCAGAGATGCTTCGTCGTTTCCGCCTAGGTACTAAGAAGAAGTGGCGTTCGATGGCGACTACTACCCACTGTGATACCTACCAGGATTTCTACAAGATATTGTTGAGGATTGAGGATTCTGAGAACATGCCGAGCAAGAGTGAGGAAGAAGAAAAAGATGGTAATCAGAAGAAAGATGACAAGGGTAAAGGTCAAGCGTCGCTCGGGCCTCGTAGGACACAGAACTTTAAGAGGGGTGGCTCTAGTTCTAGCTCTTCTAGCGGTGGTCTCAGCGTCATTGGTCAGGGACGAGGAGGTAGGTTTGCTGGTGGTGCCAGAGGGCAGAGACAGGGTGATGGTGGTAGAGGCAGAGCTCCAGTTTGCCGCAGGTGTAATAATCGGCATTTTGGTGAGTGCAAGCGTGGCAGCAGTAGTTGCTTTACGTGTGGGCAGATGGGACATCGGGCTGCGAATTGTCCCCAGAGTCAGCAGCAGAAGCCGCAGCAGACTTTCATGCCACCACCTGCACCGATTCAGCAGATTCAGGGTCCGAGTAGTTATGGACAGGCAGGTCGAGGTGGTGCCTACCACTACCAGGGTGATGTTGTTCCTTATGCCCCGGGACAGTATCAGTATCCCCAGGACCCGTATTCTCAGGGTGGTTATCCTCCGTATCCTGGCGGCTATATGTCGTATCCTCCAGCTTCAGCAGGTGGTTCTCAGTGGTTTCAGGGAGGACAGTTTCAGCCGGGAGAGATTGCTACTAGTAGTGTGGGGTCTTTGAGGCAGTCTGGTCAGCCCAGTCAGGGGCGTGGCACTCAGAGTCGCGGTGGTCAGACGAGCAGAGGTCGCGGTGGACGACAGCAGACCCAGGGGCGTATTCATAATATTTCTCTGCAGGATGCTCAGAACAATCCGGATTTGATTATGGGTACGTTAAATATCCTTGGTTATTTTACTAGAGGATTAATTGATTGTGGAGCTACACATTCTGTGATTTCTCATACATTTGCTCAAGTGACGCAACCTCGCCCCACACCTCTAGGGTACGATTTAGAGTTCACTATGCCTAGAGGGGAGAGGTGTATTGTAGATCGAGTGTACCCAGGATGTCCAGTGATAGTAGAGGATGTGGTTATGCCAGCTGATCTTATCCCGTTAGATATTGTTGACTTCGATATGATTCTAGGCACAAATTGGTTGCATTTCTATCGTGCCAATATTGATTGTTACGGGAAAATAGTTACGTTTCATCGTCCTGGACTATCTGTGGTTACTTTTGTGGGTGAGCAGAGTGGGGTGAGACATGGCGTTATTTCGGCTTTGCGAGCGAAAAGGTTGTTGTCTAAGGGTTGCCAGGGGTACCTAGCTCATGTGGTGTTGGATGAGGCCGTTCCTAGCAGAGTTGAGGATGTGAGAGTAGTCAGACACTTTCCCGATGTTTTCCCCGATGATTTACCTGGTTTACCCCCAGATCGAGACGTCGAGTTTACTATCGAGTTGCTTCCAGGTACTAATCCTATTTCCTTGACTCCTTATCGTATGGCACCCGCTGAGTTAAGGGAATTGAAAGTTCAGTTGCAGGAATTAGTGGATAAGGGTTTCATTCAGCCTAGTACTTCACCGTGGGGAGCTCCAGTATTGTTTATGAGGAAGAAAGACGGAACTTTGAGGCTGTGCATTGATTACAGGCAATTGAATCGGGTGACGATTAAAAACCGTTATCCATTGCCTCGTATCAATGATTTGTTTGATCAACTTCGAGGTGCTTGTGTATTCTCCAAGATTGACTTGAGGTCTGGATATTATCAGCTGAAGATTAGTAGGGATGACGTTCCTAAGACGGCATTCAGGACTTGTTACGGTCATTACGAGTTTCTGGTTATGCCATTTGGGTTGACGAACGCACCAGCTGCTTTTATGGATTTAATGAACCGGGTGTTCCAACCGTATTTGGATAGGTTTGTTATTGTTTTCATCAATGACATTTTGGTGTATTCGAAGTCGAAAGCGGAGCATGTTCGACATCTTACTTTGGTGTTGAAAAGGTTGAGGGAACACCAATTGTATGCTAAGTTTAGCAAGTGCCAGTTTTGGTTAGATCAAGTTGCGTTTTTGGGGCACATCATTTCGGCTCAAGGTATTTTGGTGGACCCTCATAAGGTCGCAGCTGTGGAGAGTTGGGAGCAACCGCGAACCGTCACTGAGGTGAGGAGTTTCCTTGGTTTGGCGGGGTATTATCGGCGTTTTGTTAAGGATTTCTCTGTAATTGCCTTACCACTGACGAGATTAACGAGGAAGGATGTTAAATTTGAGTGGGATGATAAGTGTGAGCAGAGTTTCCAGCAGTTGAAGCATTGTCTCACTCATGCACCTGTTTTGGCACTCCCGGACAATAGTGGTGATTTCGAGGTTTATAGCGATGCTTCCTTGAATGGTCTGGGATGTGTGTTGATGCAGCATGGTAGGGTGATTGCTTATGCTTCACGACAGTTGAAACCTCATGAGTTGAATTACCCTACACATGATTTGGAGTTGGCCGCCATTATCTTTGCATTGAAGTTATGGAGACACTACCTTTATGGGGAGAAATGTAGGATCTTTACAGATCACAAGAGTCTTCAGTATCTTTTTACGCAGAAGGAACTTAATCTTCGTCAACGGAGGTGGATGGAGTTGCTCAGCGATTACGACTGCACGATTGATTATCACCCTGGTCGTGCGAACGTAGTGGCTGATGCACTTAGCAGGAAGTCTCATGACCGTATCAATGCGTTGTACGCTAGTCGTATTCCTCTTTTGGCAGACTTACGTTCTACGGGAGTGAGGTTAGAAGCAGAAGATCGAGAAGTGGAGTTACTTGCTAATTTTCAAGTTAGGCCAATTTTAGTTGATCGGGTGCTTGAAGCTCAAGTATCTGATAGGGAGACTCAAGAATTAATCCAAGCTCGAGATCGAGGAAGGAGGAGAGAGAAATTGTAACATCCCACATCGCCCAGGGGAGTGATCCTTAAATGTATATTCCCATCCCTACCTAGCACGAGGCCTTTTGGGAGCTCACAGGCTTCGGGTTCCATGGGAACTCCAAAGTTAAGCGAGTAGCGCGCGAGAGCATTCCCAGGATGGGTGACCCATCGGGAAGTTCTCGTGTGAGTTCCCAAAAATAAAACCGTGAAGGAATGGTAAGCCCAAAACGGACAATATCGTGCTACGGTGGTGGAGAGGGCCCGGGAAGTGGTCCCACCCGGGTCGGGATGTGACAAATTGGTATCAGAGCCTAACCCTGGTCGCGTGTGTGCCGACGAGGACGTCGGGCCCCTAAGGGGTGTGGATTGTAACATCCCACATCGCCCAGGGGAGTGATCCTTAAATGTATATTCTCATCCCTACCTAGCACGAGGCCTTTTGGGAGCTCACGGGCTTCGGGTTCCATGGGAACTCCGAAGTTAAGCGAGTAGCGCGCGAGAGCATTCCCAGGATGGGTGACCCATCGGGAAGTTCTCATGTGAGTTCCCAAAAATAAAACCGTGAGGGAATGGTAAGCCCAAAGCGGACAATATCGTGCTATGGTGGTGGAAAGGGCCCGGGAAGTGGTCCCACCCGGGTCGGGATGTGACACTATACATCGAACTACATTTCTTCTTAATATAGGTAAATTATTTCTTCTTTTTAATATACATCGAACTACATTTCTTCTTAATATACATCGAATTACACCCATGGTATAATTGTTCGTAGGTAAATTAATGTGCATGTAGATAATGAAATACAATGTTCTAATATATTAATAAAAAAAAAAGGATAAATTCAAAAGTATGCAAGAGTAGGGTGAAAAAATTGAATCGAATAGTTTTATGAAAATTCAATACCTTTCTAAAAAATTAATATGCAATAAATTTTTAACATTAATGTCTTTTTTTTTTCTTGTTGCAAAATCATTTACTATTTCCTTACAATTAATTGTCTACATCAAGTATGTAATAGGGGTATTTTAGGCATGTGAAAAATGTAAAATGTGTGAATTAATATGAAGTTAATGAATTTGCTTATGTGGATCCTAGTCATTGGGTTTTCTTTGAGTAAAAAAATTATGTAGGATTTTATATAAAGAAAATTGAGTTTGAAGGGTTAAAGTCATATTTTCACTTTTTTGTGCTGTTATCCAACGGTTTCAATTTATACTTGGATTCATGTTTGGTTAACAAAAAGTTCTTATAAAAACTTTTCTCTCCCCTATCGGTGAGAGTCCTTCTCTCCCACTGAGAGAATTTCTCACTGTTCGTGTGAGTTTGCCCTTCTTTCTTCCGGTTTTCAGTTCGGCTGCTGACCCTAGCTCCGGCTGGGGTCGGTGGTAACCGTTTCCTTCATGTTGTTTTCCCCATCCTTTCCTTCTGCCACTGTTTTTCCATTGTTCTCCTTTCTGATCTTCTTGATCTTTCCACTTCACAAGCCATCGAACCTAATTTATCCTCAGATCCGTTGTTCTATCCCCTGTTCTTCTTACATATTCACATCCCCCATCCATCATCAATCAATGTTTTCTGCCGTTTCCTCTTTTCTGACTTCACTCCATCCTTCATCAAATTTTCCCCTATTTCGGTTTGCAATCACTATTGACCACATATTGTTGTGGTTCATCGGGATGGTGTGTCGAGTTTCAGTGTTCAATCTGGCTCGGGTATTCGCACCACCTCCTTCCCTCGGTTTGCCATTCGTGGTAGTTTTGCTTGTGGGAATCACACTTGCTTCTTTGTTTTCTTCTTCTTGGTGGCTGCAATTGGAGGGCGGCTGGTTGCTGGAAGATGGAGTCTTCTTTCCTACCTTCTTTGAGGCGGTGTTAGGTTCGAATTCTGGCGTTCGTCGGGGTAGATGGGTCAAGCTGTTCAAGAGGAGCTGCAGCGGCGTTTGTGGCTGAATCTATAAGGTTTCTTATGGTTTGTATGTGTTTTTGGGCCTAATCACTTGGTTGGGCGTTTGTTGTTTTGTTTGGAGGGTCCCTTTTTGCTTTGTGTGCATGTTTTGGGCGTTTGTTGTAAATTTGTTCCTTTTTTAATAAAAGTTTCACCATGTTCTGCCATGGTGTTTTAACATAAATAAAAAATAAAAAAGTTCTTATTTGTTGTGTATTTTGACATTAATTAAACAAGTAACATGTGGTGGTATCTGAGCTTCAGACTTGGATTCATGTTTGGTTTTTGGATTGTATTCGTTGCTGGTAAACATGTATGATTGTTGTCTATATGTAGCTAGTTTTGTATAGTTTTGTACATTGCATGACTTGATTTTTATGCTGTATGATTCTTTTTTATTCTATTCTCATTTTTTTCACTCTCCTTCTCTCACATTTTGTTTTTTGTCATTTTGTCTTTATAAAAAAATCAATATAAAATATTGATGTGACTTAATCATAACCGTAAAAGAAAAAAGAAGAAGATATAAATTAGAATGAGAGAGAATTCTCCGATTTTTAACTGTTGAATATAAAAAGTTGTGTTTCTACTAATCGGGCTATGATAAAATACGGATGTCATTGCTTGAATCTTTTCATTTCCCCAACTATTAAAGCAGAGATTTTTCACTGTATTCAGAATACAGAATACAGTACGGTACACCAAGTACGGTACACCAAGTATCATAATGTAAGTGAAAATAAGTTATTTTCTCAAACGCACTTATATTATGACATTTAATGTATCAATTTACGTTTTTTATCATATGAGATGCCCATAAATAATTACCGCTGGTGTTGAAATGTGCAGTCCTTTGATCACGGATATTATTGGATAGGGAGACAAATGAGGGCATTGTAACAGTTGGCACTGGTGGTCCAAGGGGTTCTGATAAAACAAGGTGTATAGTTTTCTGAAGGTAAAAAGCAGGAATGCTTGTGTGTGTTGCGTTCCAATTCTTTATCGTAATCTAAATGTTTACTGAATCTTACCAGGAAAGGGGACGTCTGTTATTGGTTGCACTGTTGTCTCAAAATTATTTAGATCTACAAATGATGAATTGAAATTTAAACGGTACAAATTTTTAAAGGAAATTATATGGCATGGGCCACTAGAAAGTGCGTAAATGTGTCCTTATGAAGGGAGAGGGAAGAGAGAAGGATTTGAAACTACCACATTAATTTAGAAGAGAGTTTGGAACTCCTGATGCACAAATAAAAATTCAACACCATATCCACTAAAACATGGTCGTCTTTGAGATTTCGAAGGTTATGTCCGAAATTTATAAAAAGGCCCCTCCTTAAGTTGGTTAAAAAAAAGTAAAACAATGTATTGATGTTAGAAAACAATCACTTAAATCAAAATAAACTTTAGCATTCATTGATTA